>NC_065520.1:159966-162450 GCF_006386435.1 Epinephelus moara
GTACCATGACATATTCACATCTTCATCGTCAGCAAGTCAAAGGTATAGTGCATTGGCCGGGAATCGAACCCGGGCCTCCCGCGCGGCAGCCGGGGATTCTTCAGCTAAATTGCCCTAATCCATTTTTCCATTCATCTTCTATGGTACTGCTAAACCAGTACGGATGCAATGGCTTTTTCAGCCACAGCATGGAGGTCAATGACTTTTGGCGCTGTTTTCTGTTTTTGCTTGTGTGAGTCTTGGAGAAGTGGGAGAAGAAACAAAGGAGCAGTCTGTGAAACTCCGCCATTTTACATCTCGAACGTTACTCAGTGATACGAGCTAAAACTTTAGTCTGTTGTCGAAGTTTGAAACTGTGACAAAATCTAACTCTAAATCTTCACGTTTGTTTTATCATCGTTTAGCTTCATATTTGTTTCGTTTCTTATTTGTTTCAACCGATCTCCGCTGTAACGAAGATCTTCAGCTTCACCACTGGCCGGCTCTACTACGTTACAAAGGATTACAGTTAACCTAACTTGAACGGTAAGAGCAACTATTCTTTGTCACAACAGTGATTTGAAAATTAGTTGTATCTCTGTTTTTTGCATTTTACAATACGTCTGGGTAAATTATTGAAATGGTGGGTGATTTAAGGTCATGTCATGGCCACTCTCATTATTGTAGTGTTTATGTAACGTTAACGTTAACGGACATTAACGTTAC
The DNA here is from genome assembly GCF_006386435.1 of Epinephelus moara. Classification (NCBI taxonomy): domain Eukaryota; kingdom Metazoa; phylum Chordata; class Actinopteri; order Perciformes; family Serranidae; genus Epinephelus; species Epinephelus moara. The sequence goes on from NC_065520.1 coordinate 160,672, forward strand.
ATTAGACCCGACATGTGCTCCACCAAACGTGTCCACTGTAAAGATTAACTCGATATATGTGTGGAACTTACCAGTATAGCCATGTTATATGCACAGTCTATGAAATTGCAAATATAGAAAGGTGTTGTGTAAAGATTTAAGCCCCACTAAAAAAAAGATAACGTTAGCTTTTTAATTTGATTTTTAATTTCTATTTATGCACTTACTTAAACTTGTTTTATATTATTTCTATTTTAATGCCACTGTATAATTGTTGGTGAGGGGAGGTGTGGTTGTTGTTTTATTTTAATTAGCTGCTGGATAGCTGCATTTCCCTTCAGGGATGAATTAAAAAAAGCCCTTCCTAATCTATTTTATTCTATTCTATTCCATGGGGAGAGACATCAGTGGTATGAATAATGAAATTAGGCATTTTTAATTTTTGTATTGCCAGTACCTGCTTGCAATTGACAACTGTTTGACATTATCATGCTTTATTTCCTCTGTGTTTAAAGTTTGCATCATTAATGTAGCCATATCAGAGCCTGGCTAGTGAATATATATATATATGTGTTGGATAACCTCTAAAGTGTTGTGTACTGTAGTACAGGATCGTATAATACAGTGTTTTCTTTGTGATTATTTTGTAGCTGTGGATGGAATTTGTTTGCAGTCTATCAGTAGTACAAGTCTGGGTGTAGTACAGCTTGCAGCACAAAAATGTTGGATTCATGTTTGTATAGGCTACTTGTTAATTATTTAAGCACCACTTCTCAGCGTTATGGCTTGACATTAAGATAGACTACACACACACACACACACACACACACACACACACACACACACACACAACCTCTCACTTATACATAGCTTAATTGTACTGGTAGTGTTGTACTTTGTATTTTAATCAACTTCTCTACTATTCATTTATTTATTTATACAATTTTACAGGTAGACAGCATGAAGAAGACAGGGTTCCATTTCTTCCCTGGGAGGGTAAAAGTCACCTTTAGGAAAGGTCCATCAGGGTACTTTAAACAGGAACCCTCTGATGAAGCTCAGAGGATCAAAGACAATCCAGCTCTGCAGGACAAGTCAGCACCACAAAAGGAGGAGCTGGTGCGGGACAATGCCCGTAAAGTGGTCATGCAGAGAGGGGGGGACTTGTCTGATAAGCAGGAAGTGCTGGGGGAGTATGTGATTCAGTTTGGGAAATACAGGGGCAAGTCCTTCCGGTGGCTCCTTCAAAATGATGTAGGTTACACCCTGTACCTTATCAATAAGGTGGAAGAGGAGGAGAAGGCCGGCCAGTTCCACCCGGAGGGCCACAGTAAGGACAGCCTCTTGTCATTCCTCCACTACTCCAGGGGCTTTAAAGAGATTGAGGACCTCAGGAAGTACTTGGCAGAGAGGCCAGCACCCCTAGTTGGGTCATCAGAGGACAGTAATCTGGTAGGCTTTGGTAGCCGCAAAAACAACACATGGGGGGACATTTGGACTAGCAGGGCTGATGGCTATGCATCATTCATCATGGGGAAAGCCTGTGTGGCAGGCAGCAAGTTGCACAAGCTTCAACAGTACCTGCTGAAACAGAGCCAGCTCCCCGTCCCGGCCCCATCATCACTGCCTACCTCACCCCCCTGCCTCAAATCCTCCAGGTCAGTTAATAACAAGCAAAGAAAGTTCGCTCCTTGGTATAACTCTCAAACCCGAAAGTTAAAACAAATATCGCGAAAATTTGAAAGGAATTGGCGATTAACCAAACTGGAAGAATCTCGTTTAATCTGGACAGACAGTCTC
>NC_065520.1:164720-164914 GCF_006386435.1 Epinephelus moara
TCATGCGGATTACTGTTAATTTATTATGCTGATCTGTTCTGTACGACATCTATTGCACGTCTGTCCGTCCTGGAAGAGGGATCCCTCCTCAGTTGCTCTTCCTGAGGTTTCTACCGTTTTTTTTTCCCCGTTAAAGGGTTTTTTTTGGGGAGTTTTTCCTGATCCGCTGCGAGGGTCATAAGGACAGAGGGATG
>NC_065520.1:164949-172648 GCF_006386435.1 Epinephelus moara
ATCCGCTGCGAGGGTCATAAGGACAGAGGGATGTCGTATGCTGTAAAGCCCTGTGAGGCAAATTGTGATTTGTGATATTGGGCTTTATAAATAAAACTGATTGATTGATTGATTGATTGATTGATTGATAATCATTAGTGTGTGACACACTGAAGAAGACTTTATGTTGAAACGTCTGTGTTTCTGGTAACGCCACCCAAGTTGGTTTATTAAAATTACCTAAAGGACATTTGTGAGTGCTGGCATCTTTTCTTTTTTTGCTGTTTTTGGCCGTGCACCTGTCGAGTGGATTTATTTTGAGAGTGCTTGCTTCTTTCCTACGTGATTTTGACTATTTACACAGCACACACCCACTCCCAAACCCCCTCCTTCCTCTCCTGCCTCATCCCAGGTCACCGTCACCAGCGCTAGCCCCCCCCCCCCCACTGTCCTTCGTTGGGACTAACTCCCTCACCGATTCACTTCAGTATCCAGACTATCATCACAGACAAGACCTCATCCCGGTTGAGACGTTGTGTCATACGTGGCAAGTCAAACTTAATTGTTATTCCTCTCAGTCAACAATCTCTGACCCTGACCAGGTCATATCACCATTAGCTGATAAAATCCCTGTTTTAATAACTGACTGCTCCATGACAAAGTTCTAATTGCTGGTGATTTTAACCAACTTGTCTTTATTAATATATGCTTTCTCATTTTGTATGTGATGCAACTGCAGACTACTTCGTAGTGTTTGTTGAACGAAACATTTTACAATTGTGTTCCGCTGATATATGCAGTATAATAATCGTATTAAATGTAATTTGATGTTAAAAGCTGATTTTGACCATAATGGAAAGAGTATGTGCCTATCGTGCATAACATGTTAAAGTATATAATCTTGCAAAATAAAGTGAAGTTTCTCCGAAATAAAGTAATGTCTAAACTAAGAAACTACCTGATAAGCAAGTAGCCACAGCTAAATAGATGAGGTACTATTCCACCTGCAACTCCATCAAAGATTCATCGGATCCAGTCGGCTTGATTCTGCTGGGAAAACCGGGAGCCACAACGTGACAGTCCGGGGTCCTCTGAGACACGTTAGCCTGAGTCAACGCTGCTAAAAGTAGGCAATCATCCCTCACCTGATGCAGCTGCTGTTTTGTGATAGGAGTTGATGTCGAATAGGAGACTTAGTTATTCTGATCTTAATTTAAGTTTTGTTAGATAAATGGTTTTGCGCATCCCTGCGTCCCCAATTTATCTATACTCACATACTCTCTCTCACTATCGCCAAACTAAATAACTGACAAAAGTGTTACCTCTTGCCTTAATCCATTTACACATACTGTTGATTCTGTGTCATTTCATCATCCTCATTACTATTCATTTGCTCATTTAGACCTAAATAAATCTTCATTTATCGCCAAGTCGTTGTCTGTGGATATTTCTTTTGAGCAGGAACTAAGATCACTGTATGGAGGATTCATAACCCTTCCGGAGTTATTAATTTGATTAGTCACTTCCCTCCATCAGGAGGGTGGTGCCCCTAAATTTATTACGAATGCAAACATTTTCTCAGCCTTCTGGCGAATGTCCGCTCGCTGGTCACGAAAAGGGATTACACCCAACTGTGGAGATCCACTCACTGAGGAGTGAGGAACTGCTGTGTCCTTGTGTTCACTGGGACATGGATGAATGGTAACATATCAGACTCCGGTGTTGAGCTAATGGGGCTAACACTACATAGAGCAGACAGGGAGGCTGCATCATCTGGTAAGCTCCGTGGTGGCGGTGTGGCAATATACACAAACAATTCATGGTGCTGTGATGTCAAGAGGATCTCCCAGTTCTGCTCTCAGGATGTGGAGTTTTTGACTGTGAAATGTCGACCCTTTTCATCTTACTATTGCACTATATGTTCTTTCTTATATGGCGCACAAATTGTTTTTAAATGTTTTGTTTCTTTTTGCTTTGGGTATGCGACATGTCAGTTCGTTTTTTTTGTGCTGCGCATAAAAATGACAAAGAAGCTCATTTCAGTTCATAACGTGATATATGACAACACAGCATCCATTTGCTAATGGCGAACATTAGCCTACTGTAGTGTAGCCTCTGAAACATTAACGTTATCTTCCTTGTGTGTTTCCACTTACTAGTAACGTTAACGCTACTATCTAACGTTAGCACTGTAACCTTATTCTAAAACTCATCAGTCATCACTGACTCCGGTTGAGTTTTAAAACTCCGGGGTTGCGTTTGACTGTCTTGGTTGTAATGTTACACATGCTCTCCTCTTCCGTGTATCTAACGTTACCTTGCCAACGCCTACGTCTATCATAGATGTAATAAGGATGTAATGGAGGAGGGCGGAGTAGGCCTTTAGAGGGAGGTGGAGTTGCAGGAGGAGGGGGATGGGACTTTGGAGGGAGGCGGGAGTTGCGGATGTTCAAATTTTTTCTAAGTGCTGTGTGAAATGCAAGAAAGGTAAGAGTTACTTTAACATATCAACTTAATAAATCATGTAAACACAAACTCCAAAAACACAGTTCAACTTCTGTTGTGATACCAATAAAGCAAATAAAGATCAAAGAGCTCAGTTCAATGAGTTACTGTTCAAGTCCATCCATGGCTATCAGTTCAACTCAGATTGTACAGTGTCTCCAACGATACCTTGCTTTCAGATTGGACCATCACCCAGGAAAGGATCATACAGTTCATCACGGCGTATGATGACATAGTGCCTGATGTTGATTGATGTCAGAGTCACCTTCCTGGCAACCTTTCTTGTGTGGTCCGATTTGAGGACTTGGCCGAAAGGTACCCTGGAGGAGGAGGTTGATGTCTGCCTCTTGTTGTTGGAACTCATGGAGGAGGCAATCCGTGAGGTAGAATGAAGACAAAGACAAAGACACACCACACCACCCATCTTTGTCAGCATATCCTCCAAATGGAGCAACGTCATTATGACCTCAAATGAAGCCACTGATGGTTTGCTATCCATACAGTCCAGCCTCCCCATCCCTTACATTGTCCAAACTGTGTAGATAGGCCAAATGCGCATGCTCATACTTTAGGTGAAGCATTTCCATGACTTGGTTGGCCATATCATTTGGAGACTTCCCAGTTTGCCTGAGCTCATGCATGATGGTCTTGCAGAAAGCTTTTTTATAGGTGAGGACAGCTGGCAGGATGTTCTGGAACCTCTGGGGCAGCTTATACAGCCACTGGGGATCGTCTGCAAACCAGTGCCTATGGCATGCCTTGCAGATAAGCCTAGACGCAAACAGGTAATACTGCCCACTGATCCCAACAACCACTCGTGGCCTTCCTACACCTGAAGAGGCAATGTGGGGTCAAGTACAGCCATGGAGACAGGGCAGCACGTAGTTGTTCCTCACTCTCTCCATGATGGCACTCTCTGGCTTCCAGATGAAAAAAGAGTGGAACTGAAAATATGAAGGTGAAGGCAGTCCTGATATGGTGTCAATAAGCTCAGGTTGAGGAGAATGACGCCATAGCGAAACCATGTTCATGAGGTGACGAACAGGACGTGAACCTGGCCATATACCCAAGGATTCGAACTCTGTCTTCATCCAGATCCTCTGCCAGTGAGAACAGTATCAATTCAGAAGCTCCTGGTCGTAGGTGGAAGCAGGAGGAGGAACTGTCGCTGGATCAGACACTATAACAGGGCACAAAACATAGTGTATTTAATGACCTTAAATTAGATTTAGACAATCCACCGCCAGCCAAACAAACAAACAACACTTCTCACTGTTGAATATATTATGTACATTTAGGAATAATTTGTTTTCTTCCTAAAAGCAATTTACACAAGTGATGCATTAACTATTCACTAATCTTTTTGCCTACCACTTTCAGGGGCTGCAGGCTGACCTGAGAATGGTCAATACAAAGAAATAATTCAAACACGAATAGAAATTAAAAATATTAGCACTTGTGAGAAATCACATATTAACAGAAATACATCCTGAAATTATTCATTTGTAGTATGAAAAATTCAAAAGACGGGAAATGCCATACTGTGTTTCCACAGAGATGATCCTTTGAGTGAAGGAGCTGTTGATCTCAGCTCGTCAGGTCCAGCCAGTGGAGAGGCAGTGGCTGATGGCTCTTTTCTCCCTACTTCAGAAAAAGACATCTTATTCTTCTCTTTAGCCTACAAATATATAACATGTAATTTAAGGCAAACACATTCACCATCACTGTCTGAACCTGTTATTATTCATTCATTCATCTTCTAACTGCTTCATCCTCTTGAGGGTCGCAGCTGGCATTGGGCGAGAGGCAGGGTTCACCCTGGACAGGTCGCCAGACTATCACAGGGCTGACACATAGAGCAAACAACCATTCACGCTCACATTCACACCTACGGACAATTTAGAGTTATCAATTAGCCTAGTCCCTAGTCTGCATGTCTTTGGACTGTGGGAGGAAGCCAGAGAGCCCGGAGAGAACCCACGCTGACACGTGGAGAACATGCAAACTCCGCACAGAAGGGCACAGAACCCTCTTGCTGTGAGGCGACAGTGCTAACCACCACACCACCGTGCCGCCCAACCTGTTATTAATGTCAGCCTATTTAATTGTTGCCACACACGCAACAATCAATTTGTCTCTATTGATTGAGAACTTGAAATTAGCACATAAACTTTTTTTCTAAATATAATTTATTAGGAAATAACTATATATTAGATGACTTAAAAGCAGGTTAATCAGTGGAACAATTACAATTCGAAAAAAAAAAGGTAATAATAGCTGTGATATGGAAAATGACACTTTTTAGAATCTATTTAAGAATCATTATGGAATTTTGTTATATGGATTTCAGATTTTGTGAGACGATTTAATTTTTAGTTCTCTCTATGTCTTGATGCATGAAAATGAACTCTCATACAAGCAAGATCATATGCATGACAAATGCTGAAACTACAGATTCAACATACATGCAAGAATAGATCTCATGGCAACACTTAAGGCCTGAAAAGGCCTGAAAATGGCCAAAATAGAAATGTCTGATAGAAATATAAATAATAATGATAATATTAACTTTATTTATCAAATAGCTTGGTGCCAAACCATGCAGGGCCTTAAAAGTCAAGAGTAAAATTTTAAAATCAATTCTAAAATGTACAGGTAATCAGTGAAGGGAAGCTAAAACAGGTGAAATGTGCTCATGTTAAAAGTCTGGTCTGGTAGGCTTCTTAAGTTTTGATTGTTGGTGATGCTGGTGCAGAGCACTGTTGTTAAATGCTGTCTTGTTATGTCTTGCTGTTGTTATCAGTTGCGGTTGTACTTGTTTTATGGTTGTCTAATGTTTGTCCTTAATTGTAATCTTTCTTATGTATTTTTCTGATGATGCCACAGACACAAAAAGAATTTCCGAAAGGATAAATAAATACTAAGTCTGGCTGCAGCATTTTGGACACCCTGAAGCCGTTGAATCAAATTTTGTCCCAGGCAAGTAAACACAGCATTACAATAGTCCAGACGAGACATTATAAAAGCATGAATCACTTTTTTTCCACAATCCAAAGCGACGCCGTAGCGGCGCGCATTCGGTGCGACGCGCCTGTTTTTTTCGTGCGTGTCCGCGGCGCACAGAGATGGAAAAATCTCAACTTTTTCGAATGCAGCAAGCGCACCGCATGTCATGTGATAAGAATTAACCAATAAGCTCCATGGACCTGCTTCGAGTTGGGCTAAAGAGCCAAGAGCAGGCAGAACTTGGCTGTGAGAGTGCTCAGGGCCTATAATAACGATCTCTGTTTTAGAGGTCAGCTGGAAAAAATTCACTGCCATCCAGTCCTTAACCGCAGCTCGGCAATTATGCAGGGCAGATAATTTAGCTGATTCTGATGGTTTGCAGAATTAGCTGAGTACAGCTGTCATCAGAGTAACAATGAAATGAAATATCATATTGCCTAATAATGTGGCCCATGGGAAGCAAATACAAGAAGAATAAAACTGGACCAAGAATGGATCCCTGTGGCACTCCAAACATAGACCGGGCTTGAGATGATGTGAAACCACTGACAGGCACAGAAAATTTTCTATCTGAAAAGTATTAAGTGAACCACTGGAGGGCAGTTCCAGAGATACCAACCCAAGTTCTCAATCTTTCAATAATGATGCTATTGTCCACCGTATCAAACGCCGCACTAAGATCAAGTAGAACCAGAACTGAGGATTCATCAGTGTCTGCCTTCATCAATATATTTTTAATGACTCTCACAACGGCAGTTTCTGTGCTATGATGCTGTCGGAAACCCGATTGAAATTTTTCAAATACGTTATTGTTGACCAATACCTCTAATAATTGATTAGCAACAATTTTCTCCAGGGTTTTTGAGATGAAAGGAAGCTTAGAAATAGGTCTGCAGTTGGTGTGATCAGAGGGATCAGAGCCAGGTTTTTTAAGACGTGGCTGGATACTGGCAGTCTTAAAATAATCTAGGACACAACCTGAAGACAGAGAACAGTTGATAATTGAAAGCAAACAGGGATCAACTGTATCAATTACTTCTAAAAGGAATTTAGTGGGTATTAAGTCCAGTGGGCTAGATGATGGAGACGTGTGAAATGGTTTTGGTTAATTCTGGATTGGTAATTTCCTTAAAGGAACAGAATGTATCTAGCTGGGGACAGGCTAAATTGGACACAGAAGTAGGAGGCTTAATCTTAATACGAATGTCTTCAATCTTGTTAATGGAAAAAAAGTAAAAACCTTTCACAGTCTGTATTAGAGGAAATAGGGGCACCAGGAGACTGAGGGTTAACTAATTGATCGATGGTCTTAAATAAGAATCTCAGGTTGTGCTGGTTGGAGGTGATGAGGTCTGAGAAATATTTTGCTCTTGCATCTTTAATTTCATTGTTGTATGATACCAAACACATCATTATGCTGTCATCCCATCACGTTATAAATACAGATCAATTGTCTACAAAATAAAAACCTGACGAATTTCTTTACAATCCATTATACAGATCTTGTTATCAGTCACTTCATATAGTGAGGAATAATATTATTACTATTTTTCTATTATCTTAGATGTAAATATTGCATGTTTCTTTCAGATAAAACACATTTTTGACTTGTTAATAAATCAATGGAATTTCTTGCAATAATGAAAAAATACTGGCAATTATGTCCGCCTGGCACAAACCACATGTTTTGGACAACTGTGAAGTGACAGAATATCCCGCCATCATGGTTCTTATATTGCCAGAGAGTCTCCCCTCTTCATATATGGCAGAATATGTCCACTTCCAACTAGGGTTGGGTCGGTTCTCGGTAATACTGATTCGGTTCGGTACTCCATCTTGGACTGGGGGGTGCGAGTGCACATGCGCCGAGGCCTCTACTGTAGCCTGGAGTCTGAAACAACGTATTACTGTCACTCTGTTGTCCTATGGTCGTTTTTTATTTTAATCAGTCAATTGCGCCCCCAAGATGCGGTTTTTCACAAAAACCGGACCGTTTTTTTTTTTTCTCATACCGACCCAACCCTACTTCCAACTTGCTATGATGAGATACGTCTCGTCTCGTCGTCCTCCGCTTATCCGGGTCCGGGTCGCGGGGGCAGCAGCCTCAGCAAAGAAGCCCAGACAGTCCTCTCCCCAGCCACCTCCGTCAGCTCTTCCGAGGGAACCCCGAGGCGTTCCCAGGCCAGCCGGGCGATGTAATCCCTCCAGC
>NC_065520.1:173678-194361 GCF_006386435.1 Epinephelus moara
TCCAGCAAAGGAGAGGGTCCAACCCCTCTCAAGGACTTGGGTTCCAGAGCCGGAACTATGTGTTGAGGTGAGGCCGACTATATCTAGCCGGTAGCGCTCAACCTCTTCCACAAGCTCCGGCTCCTTCCCCGCCAGAGAAGTGACATTCCATGTCCCAAGAGCCAACTTCCTTAGCCGAGGATCGGACCGCCAAGGCCCCCGCCTTGGTCTGCTGCCCGATCCACACTGCACCGAACCCTTCTGGATCCCTCTGCGGGTGGTGGGCCTGCAGGGGGACGAGCCCATGAAGCCGGTTCGGGCTGGGCCCGGCCGGACCCCATGGGCGAAGGCCCGGCCACCAGGTGCTCGCCCACGGGCCCCAGCCCCAGGCCTGGCTCCAGGGCGGGGCCCCGGTAACCCTCCGGGCCGGGTACACCAACTCTTGTTATATTCCATCATGAAGGGTCTTCTGAACCGTTCTTCGTCTGACCCTTCGCCCAGAACCAATCATGGGAAACCCTACCAGGGGCGAAATGCCCCCGACAGCACAGCTCCTAGGGTCATTAGGGCACTCAAACTCCTCCACCACGATAAGGTGACGGTTCTCGGAGGAGGGTGAGATACGTTTAAAAATTTAATAACACGTATTTGTTTATTTTCATTGATATAAAAATTAATATAAAATACAGGCACATAAAAGGACATGTAATGATGGAAAAACTGGATAGTCCAGATTGTCCTGAGAAAAAAAAAAAAAAAAAGACATAGCATGTGTATGTACCCTTTATAATGGCTGTGATATGAGCTTAAAAGTAAAGGCAGTAAAAAATGTCCCCAAAAAGGCCTAGGACCCAAAGGGTTAAACACGTGAAATTATAACTCACTTATACTATGACCTGCAAGACTGAAAAAAAAAAAACCCATATCATTCAACTAAAAAAACAAGGATTATGCACAGTTACAATGTTAGAACATGGATAAAATGTATAATTTACTTTCAAGTGACATTTCAAGTTGGTTAACAAGATAAACTTAGTCTCTGCTCAGGAATTTATCCTGAATTTACAACCCCCACATCTGTTTTCTTATCTCATCGTCACCAGGGTGAGAGCAAGATAGAGCTGGGGTGACTCCCATAGATGCGATAAAAGGGAAGAGAGGATGTGGTTTTATTGGAGGTAGAGTATTAAGTCCTTCAGAAAACAGTTTGTTTTATCAAAGATATGATCCTTCAGTGGTGGTTGAGTTGGAGTCTCTCCCTCCTGCTGGGATCTCAGCAGATCTGTGAACTTAAAAGCATAGTTAACGACCCTGGTCTGGCAGTTAATCTGGCTGAGTTGTCAAAACGCTGGATTTTCCCAGGATGGTAATCAGCAAACTGGGATCTGGATGGTTTCCAACTGACACCTCCACCACTCTTGACGCCAGGATGATGGTGAAAGATTTCATCAATTTTGAGATGAGACCAGGGCAAAGCCATAAACATTTGACTCTCAGAGTGGCCCATCTCACCTATGTCCATTTACTTACAATCTATGTTCTAGATTTTGCACATGGTACAGACTTGAACTACATGTTTTTTTTTACTATTCTCTGGTGAATGTTATAAAAGCTGTTCATACTTGCAAAAGAAAATAAAGAACTGAAGAAGATAGAATACATTTTTATTTTTCTGTACCTTTCAACCATAACTGTCGAGGGCGAGTCTTGTTTCATCTTTGCTGTCTGGTACCCATTTCTCCCGAGCGATCTAGATCTTCTGAGATGCTGGTCCATATTGAGAGTTCGTTCTTCTCTTATTTTCAGTAAAGAGAGGTCATCTAATGTGATACTGATAATAATCTGATGATAATCTAACAATTCTAGGACCAAAAGAAATTCTAACAACAAACAAAATGGCACACTGTAAATAAAATAAAAATAAGACTTCAAACTCAAAGCTTCAGTTAGTTGAGGCTAAGATGAAGTTTGTAAAATGGCTTCAATCTGGAAGTGAGGCAGTTTTTGAGCTGAGATATAATTCTTTGTCTACAGGCTTCAGTTTGCTAGTTTTGTTTTTATGATTTCTGTTTGTCGTGCCACTGAATGTAACAGTTTCGCTTTGGAATAATGCAGAGGGGCATCATGCACTTTCGGCAAATTATTGGGGTCTTGTTTTTACAAACAACACACTGTCTTCGACCCTTTGTCGCATCCTGGGAGGGAAAGATGGGTCCACATGTTTTTGTTGCTGGCCGGCGAGTTGGGGATGGTTGCTGCGTAGTCATTTCTTTGATGAGGAGCTCCCTGAACCTCTTTTGTTTCACTGGAGTCTCTCCACACCCAACTGCAAGCAGTTTGTATATGATGTAGCTGTTCACTACAGCAATGTCTACCATGTGGTAAAAAACTTATTTATACCACTTCATGGTTTTGTGTAGCACACTGTAGTAACCGATAAGGGCGTCTGAGAGGTCAACTCCGCCCATGAAGGCATTGTAGTCCTTCACTGCATCGGGTATGGTGACATCAGTTTTGCAAACATTTCCAGCCTCATCCCTCACCCTTCTTCTGGTGATGAAGCCACTGAAGGCTCGGTGGAAGTTGGACACTACAGTCACCTGTTTTGTGTCCATCCATTGGACGAACAGCAGCCTGTCCATTCTCAGCCATCTAAACTCTCCCCGCTTGGCCTTCTTCAACAGTTTGTTTGGTTCGATGGCAGGAAAACCCCTATGGCTCTCGCGCATCGTCCCACAAACCATGATCTTCTTTTGGTCCAAGTCAGAGAGGAGCTTCGGGCTGGTGTAAAAATTGTCCATGTACACCTGATATCCAGTCCCCAAAAGTGAAACATCCAGAAGCCGCATGACGGCTGAGTGGCCCAGTCCATCCGTCAACTGTTCAGCTGTTTTACCCTCATAAATGAAGTAGTTCCACGTGTAGCCATTCATGTCCGCAAGAACAAACAGCTTTATCCCCCACTTTGTTGGTTTGAGGGGTAAATACTGTTTGAACCCTATTCTCGCTTTAGTGGCCAACATTCTTTCATCTGTAGAAAGCTGCTGGCCAGGATAATATGTAGCTTTGCAGGCCAACAGGATGTCATCGTATAGTGGCTTCACCTTGAAAAGCCGGTCATGTTGTGGAGTGCCTTTCTTCTGGTTATTTTCCTCATCTTCATCAGGATCGCTCCAGTGAAGACACCAGAAGATTGAATTGAACCGATTCCGGCTCATGACAGAAGATGGAAAGCGGAAATTGTAGGAGCTCTGTTTCCTCCAATAATCGTCTTTAACCGGGCACTTCACCAGTCCACAGAAAATTATCACTGCCACAAAGGTGTAAAATTCCTCCTTCGAAACAGGTTTCCACCTGAACTTCTTCCCTGCTGCTTTCATTTTCTGTGCCATCTTGTTAGTGTTAGTGATGAGAGTGCATACAACTGTCGTGTTGAAAAACAACTTGAATAGTTGAAACGGTGTCCATCTTGATCCTCTGCCAATAGTGGGGCCACTTGGTTGGCAAGGGACAAAGTTGTGTGGGGGCGGCTGCGTGTCCTGGTCGCTCATCTCAAGCCTTTTCACACTCTCCCCTAATTCCTCTTCAGTTGTCCTCTGTGTAGCGGGGGTCTGTGCAGGAGGTGTCAATATTGAAGAGGGTGGAGTTGTTGAGCCACATCCTGTGCTCCTTTTAGGTGTTAGTGATGGCTTTGATCCTTTTCTGGAATGTGAGGTGGGTGCTGGAGGTGCAGATTTCCTCCTTGTCCTGGATGGCTGTGGTGGGGGAGGGGCTGATGATGATAACCCTAGCAAACTGGATTCTGCCAGTTCATCTGTGTCCTCCACCTCTGGACTGTGATTAAATAATTAGAACGAGTTGTTATCAGTACAGTAATAATAATTATATTCACTTATTTGTAGATTTGTGCAAATATGAATTCTCAATGGGACAGACAATATAGTAGATCACAATAATAGTACAATGAGATCATGCAAAATACATACCATGACTTCCTTTTCTTCCTGGACTGGGATGGAGCTGGAGAGGACTTAGGAGGCTCCCGCTCATCATCATCATCATCATAATCATAATCATCATCATCATCATCATCATCTTCCTCCTCAAAACTGAGACAAGAATAAACCAGGTTAGAAATAGTCTACCAATACAAAAAAATGTTATAGCCAATAAAAAGTAGTCTTATTCAAACACAAACACCAGCAGACAAGTGATAACTACTACAATAATGATAAAATAAGTGAGTAGTAATAGTAGTAATACTTTTAGCAATAGCATTAATAATAATAAAAACAACAACAACAATAATAATAAGCTGTAATATAGTCTGATATTTAGGTTATTGCCAATAGTAAATACTAGAGGTCGACCGATCAATCAGCCGGCCGATTAATCGGGCCAATCTAACGCCATTTTGAAGTAATCGGCTTAGGCCGATCCCTGTGCTCACGAGGCCAATCTAAAAAGAATGTCTGCAGAGTGCAGACACGTCTCTGCCAACAGCCTTCAGCTGTGCATTTCAGCGCGTGTGGTGATTTCAGCGTGTGCCACTCAGCCAAGATGGTACAATCCAACTGAGGCATGGTGTAGTCTCCAGCCTCACAGGCTCGAGACTCGTTGGGAGACAACGGTAGACTCGTATAATGAGTTTGTGTTGCTTTGAAATGCGCATTCACCATCTCCAGTGCATTTTCTAATTGCCTATACTCAGTGCTTAATTTGTAAAATTAGAAGAAGGGGAACACTTTGGGCCTCTAAGAGAGCAGTGTCCCCAGCGGCACCCGAGCCGCCTCACTGCGCAACTCTGAATGGAATGGTTGTGACATCTAGTGTTGTCACAGTACCAAAATTGGGACCCACGGTACGATACCAGTGAAAGTATCACGGTTCTGAGTAGTATCACGATACCACAGCAAAAATGAGGCAGATGTGCCTTTTGTCATTTATAAAAAGATAAATCACTTTTCTATAATTCATCAATGATATTTCAATGGAATAAATTACTTATTGACTTATTCATACTTCAAAAACAGCATCAATAAGTGATTAACATAGGGGGGATTGAAATAAAATAAATAAATAAAATAAAAATCAACCAGCCACCCTCCATCCCTGACAAGTTAAGAACAGTCCCTTCATAAGTAAAGAACAGTCCCTAAAGTAAAAGTTTGTGGACCGTTACCTGCCACAAAGAGAGAAATGTGAACGGCTCGTTTCTCCTCTGACACGCCACATACCTGTGTGCCGCCACGGCTCAGTTGTCCAGGTACTACTGGGCAGTCATGACGCCAACGAAAAAGGAAATTAGGCTACTGGACCTGGAGTCGGACTTCTCTGTCGCCGGTAAGCCGTTATCTTGCACCGCGGAGCCGCCGTAGGCTATTTGACCTCTGTATTCCTGTCTGTGGTCCCCGTTCAACCCACAACCAGCAGGATTCGCCTTTCGTTTCTGCTGCTGGTTGAACTCTGTACTCGCACAGCGTGCTGAATGATTTATTTTGCTCGCACAAAACTATTTTTAGGACACTCACCCTCTTGCGATTGGACTTTGAACTTATCCCACAGTAGTGGTACGTGAGGCACCGGTACTCCACCCTGCAACACTAGTGACATCAGCCAATACTGTATGTAGTTTTTGGATGTGAAAAGTTCTAGACCCATGCAAATTAGTTCCGGAACGCACCAGGGCCTTTTCTGAAAAGATCCTGGTGTGTGTTCCAGTACGCTCCGGCTCAAATTAAGCACTGCCTATACTGAACAAAAATATAAACACCAGTGCTCGGAGTTCTCCGTTATTCAAGTGTAGAATTGGCAATGCAATCATCATAAAGGGGCTGGAATACCTTGTCTACATGTCTGAGATACACACAGCCATCAAGGAAATGGCCACTTTAGAATGAAAATAACGTAACGGAATAGTGAACATAATTACTCTGCAATAAGTATTTATAAGTTTCCCAGCTCCCATTCCCAGTGATAACCAAAAACTAGGGATGTCCCGATCACTTTTTTTTTTTTGCATCCGATCCGATACGAGTCCTTTATTTTGAAACCAAGTCCCATACCGAGTCCAATCCGATACTTTGCAAAACATTAAGAAAGAAAAAGAAAAGAATGCATCCAAGTTGTCCCATAAGGTTTGTTTTTTATTTAAAGAGGCAACAGACAGCATTTTTTACTAAACACATCATTATGAAAATAATGTGGGTTGCACAGGGTAGTGGCCACAGTAAAATCAGACTATCAGCGTTTACATAGGTTACCTAGTGGCTTTGCATTCTTTGTAAAAAGCTTCTGCCATCAGGGGCGAAATTTCACAGAAAAAAATCTGCTTTACAGCAGGAAACACATCATGTATTGCGGACCTGGTCAGTCAGCCAATCAGGGACTGGAGCTGGTCCTTATGAGGAGCTGGGCATGAGATAGTTGAGTCACGAGCACAATGGCAGACGGACAAAGTTTGGAAACAAGTGAAAAACGGCCTAGCGAAAGAAAACGAGCTCCTCTGTCTCAGGAGGCAAAGGAGAGTGATAAATGAAGAGGAAAAACAAGAGTAAACCTCAGTCAGGCGTTCAAGAGATGGAGGGAGCTCCGTGACCAAAGAGGCTTCAAAACCCATGTCCAGCTAGCTTTTTTTTCTAATGGATCAGTAAGTAACACGGCTAAATGTTAGCTACACGAGAGAGGACTGTACTGTACTGGCTGCTAGTTAATTCCTAGCTGGCCAGCATCGCAAATCACCGCAACCAGGGACCAGGTAGCGAGCGCTGGTCGGCTGACATCCTCGTTGCCATTCTACGGCAGCCCTCGGACAGTGATACCCCCCTCCCTTCCTTCTGTTCTCTTCTCACGGATGCAGCTATCGACGGACATCGACCAGCTAAGTTACGCCCAGCTGTGAACACTGGACTTTTCACTTCAACGGCCTTAGACTGAGGAGCATCAAAATCAGTTTCTTTCGCTATTTACAGATCAGGGACTTTGTCAGGAAAAGTTACACCTCTTTCCCTAATGAGCCGTTACCTAATATTATTGATGAACTTCTGTCCCTTGATCTTAATCAGAAAGGATCGATTGCTCATATATATTCTTTCATAAATAACTTGAATTTGCAGCCTTTGGAAAATATAAGAACACTTTGGGAGCAAGACTTGGATAGTCCCTTTTCGGAGGACACTTGGAAAGCAATATTGAAGCAAGTGCATAAGTCATCCCCATGTTGTAAACACGGTCTCATTCAATTTAAAATAGTCCATCGTTCTCACCTTTGTAAAATGAAACTGGCAAGAATCTATCCCAATAGTGACCTCACCTGTGGGAGATGCAAGACTGAGCCAGCGACCCTGTTTCACATGTTCTGGGACTGTCCCAGCCTTCGCGCTTTTTGGGAGGCAGTGTTTGGATCTCTAAATGAAGCGTGTGGTATCACTATTGAGGTACAACCCATTACTGCCTTGTTTGGTGTAAATGCTAAATGGTCATCTAACATGCACAATGTGATAGCATTCACAACACTTCTGGCACGCCGCCTCATCCTGCTGAACTGGAAAGATTCTAAACCTCCTAGCCATACTAGGTGGCTGAAAGATGTACTGTTCCATTTAAAGCTTGTCAAAATAAAATATACCTTACAGGGAAGCAAGTTCAAACTCTACGAGGTATGGGGACCCTTTTTAAATTATTTTGATAATTTGAAGGACGTAAATAACTGGGATGAGCAAGCCTAGAAAAACAGGATGCATCTGTAATAACATGCATGTGGTTTTCTTTGTTTTCCCTTTTTTTGCTGTCTTTTGTATCTAGATGTAACGCCTCTTGAATAAGGTGTACTGCATAGTGTTTGTCTATTTGTCTAATTGTCTTAATTTTATTTATTTTTTTCTCTGTTTTTTGTATGTAACCATAGAGGATGTTGGGGAGGGGTGGAGGGGTGGGGGGTGAGAGGGAGGGATGTTTTGTTTTTAATTTGTTAAATGCTAATGCTAATTTAAAAAAAAAAAAAAAAAAAATCAGTTAACATTAGTCCACACAGCTCTCGCAAGCTGTCCTGGAGAGAAGGGAGATCATGTTGGTCACTGGCCATAAATGTGAGGGCAGCCTTCGCAGCTACTGGGCACCCAGCATCTCCGACCGGGAGAAATCGAGTAAAATCCTCTCCTCCGCTCCCGTTTGTCAGGTGAACGCCTCTCCTCTGTCAATACACTCTACCAGCAGTTTAATAATATTAATGCCAGTTGTAACATTTGAATCTTTTAGTAGTAAGCTATGTTCTAAGCAGGATAATGTATAGTGAGCCGGTGACTGTTGAAAAATAACTCCGCTGTGCGTCGGGGTTCCATTCCCCTGTCGGGAGTTATTTTTCAACAGTCACCGGCTCACTATACATTATCCCTTATGTATCTACTGTTGTTTGTACTGATACTGTACATATTGGTATAATTTACTGTGAGCTGTTTGTACTGGTACTGTGCATTCTGGTATAATTATTTGCATTACTATTTGTTTTTTCTTCAGATAAATCTGATAATTGTTGCTCGGCCTCTTCACTCATTTATTTAGTATAGT
Organism: Epinephelus moara; assembly: GCF_006386435.1. NCBI lineage: Eukaryota > Metazoa > Chordata > Actinopteri > Perciformes > Serranidae > Epinephelus > Epinephelus moara. The sequence goes on from NC_065520.1 coordinate 182,223, forward strand.
GTCCACACACCTTCTCATTCTACATATACATAGAGGTATACTGGTGGCTTTTACAGCCTACATTTTATTGATTTTATCTGATCCCCATGGTCAATTTGGTCGCTGCGACAGTGCAAGCAACACCGCTGACGCTAAGTGGCGCCAAGTTAAAAAAAAACCCTGAATCCTATCTGTTGCCTCTTTAAGTCAAACTAGAAAATGTTTATACAGCACATTACTAAGTACATTGGTAGTTGGCACAAACCTGTGCTGAGTGTAGTCCCTGGGTTCTTCTTGTAGGAATAGTTATCATCAGTGATGACTAGCTGGGTGTGAAGTCCCGGGAGTGTCAGATCCCGGAGAGACTTGAATGTATAGTTCTCGGGCGTGGCCACTGTGGAGGGCACTGTGCAGCGCCCAGTGGGCAAAGGGGCGGAGGCGGGGGACAACGACAAAATATTGTATTTTATCAGGTGGGTGAGAAAAAAGTGATATCGGCCTTATATCGGCCATTGGCCGCCCTGCTCTCTCTCAATATCGGCATCGGCATAATCGGCCTAAAGGCCATATCGGTCGACCTCTAGTAAATACAGCAACCATGTCTACACAATAAAAGAAAATTGTGGTAAAAAGAATAAAGCATCCTAGGTTCAGATAAATACAATAGAAATAGCATCTGGAAATGTGCATCTCTCTATCAAAAACAAACAAGTAACAAGCAACAAACTCCAACACCACACAAAGATATAAAACATGTGTGAAATAACATGAATAAACTTACTTGTCTTGCATAAAAAGGTCCCCTTCATCTGAGGCATACTCCTGATCACTATCTTAAGAGTCCTCAAAAATCTTCGTCCGTGCCTCCTGAACACTGTACATGGTCTTTGACTTACTTTTAGGCATTTCTAGCCGTTCAAAGTTATTTATGAATGAAAACGTATCTCTCAATAAATGACAGTCACAGTGCGTTAGTGCACACAGGCAAGAATGAAGGGCGCACCGTTACGCACAGGTATACACTGCTCAATTAGCATATGCTATACGTCATTCGAAAGGTTGAAACCTCCTCTAGCAGTCTAGCAACGAAATGCCGTTGAACAAAGCCCCTAAAGCATGCCTGTGTAGATTCTGTCAAATCATCTACAGAAAACATTGGCTGCAGCCCTTCTAGCAAACAGGTAGCTGTCTGCTGCTTCAGGACCCCCTCATTGTCTGCAGAGAACACCAACATAAGGCCCGTTTCCACTGAAGAAGTTCCTGGTACTATTTGGGGGGCAGGAACTATTACAGGAACATCCTCTCTTTCGGCCCTCTCAACCGCCGTGTCTCCACTGAGAGAGCGGAGTAGGAGGAAGGTTCCTGTAAAGTTCCGGGCTGCCTCTGGATGTGACGTAATCGTTGCGCGACCATTTTGACCGGGGCGATGTAGGGACGCCGTTAGCCAATAGCGGTGTCTGTAATAACTCACTAAATGGCCCGTGAAAAAAATATTTTTTCCAGTGGATGTCTCAGTTAGAACATGATTGTGCTAACTGGAGTAGTTTAATGTCGTATCTGACAACGGGAGGCTTTTAACAGATGACGTCCTGATGTTAGCTTTGCTGCTGCTGTTAGCTGTCCCTGTCAGCTGATGCTTTCTAGACATCGTGATTTCCCAAAACTGAATAAATACCACACATAGCAACACAAAACTGCTTTGCTAGCTCAATCATGTTGTAACTAAGATATCCGCTGGAAAGAATAATGTTTTCACGGGCCATTTAGTGAGCTTTTTTTACATGGCAGCGAAAGCTATATGAACGAGCTAACCCTCGTCTGCTGAGTTTTAAAAATGCCGGCTATTTTGTTGCTTTCTGTTGACGTCACATCCCTCCTTGAGTATATCCAATCAGCACCAAGTAATTCCCAAGCCCCAGCCAGGAGTCTTTTGGGGCCGTTCTGAGTACCTACCCCGAGGTAGGGACTTGTTTAGCCCCCGTAAAAGTTCGGGAACTCTGTCCCTCGGGGGTGGTTCCTGCGGTGGAGACGCACCAACGGCCCCGGCCCCGTAAAATTACCCCGAAGTTCCTGCGGTGGAAACGGGCCTATAGCAACACTCAGCCAAGGACACGTGAGTATCCCCCCACCAGCCTAGCACCTCCCATCCTGGGCAACTCCAGAAAAGGCATGAGTCCACCCCTCTACAGGGGGTTTGATTCCTTGTACTGTTAAAAGGGTTGAGTCAAATACCTTCAACATCTCCTCGTTAGTATAGTGGTAAGTATCCCCGCCTGTCACGCGGGAGACCGGGGTTCGATTCCCCGACGGGGAGTAGACATTTTTTTTTTTTTTTTTTGGTTGGTTTTTTCCTGCTTCACACCAAGCTAATGCACAATGCTGAGGGCTGAGAGAAAAAAATAAGTAAATATGTTTTTTAGGCCGTTTTTTTTCCAGGGCCTGATTTACAGTCAGGCACATCCGCAGGCAGCCCAGTGTTGCTGGAGAACACGTGCAACGCATGCTTTCCCCTCCCCCACTCGGTGCCTAGGGTACCAACCTACTCTCTTTCTCTCTCTCGTCTCCCTCCCTCCTGTTCATGTGCTCACAGTGCTGTGTGTCTGTAACCCCCGCCACTCCCCCTTCTTCTCAGTGCGGACACACAGACGACACCACACATATTGACCAATCACGCACGGCTTGAACAGAAAAAAAGAGAAAAAAACAAAAACAAAGTGGCTCCCATTGAGGAGCCGGCTCCTGTCGTTCACTTCAAAGAGCTGGCTCTAAGAGCCGTTTAGTTCGCGTCCGACACATCACCACAGCCGGAGTATTGGACAGTGGCCAAATAAACAACACAGCTCCTTGGAGAGAACAGTAAGGCTTAAGTTTTGATCCTTCAGAGAATTGTATTTTTAATTGGTTACTGAGCTGTATTGTTGCCTTGAACTTTAAGGGTGAAAAATGTGAATGCCGAATGAGTGGTCTTTAAATATGCTTGCAACTGTATCGCTATCAAGCAAACTAGATTCTACACAGGCTAATTCTAGAGCTAGGCTAGAGAGCTAGCCTCATTGAGTTTGTCAATATGCATAGGCAGTTACTTTGGACACCACTTGCGGGATTAAATTGTAACCATATAACGCCAACGTTATCAATTCAGTGGTGTTTTCAGAGTTTCAGTCTAGTCTAGTCGACCAAGCAGGGATATAGGCACGGTGGTCTGAGGAGCAGCCCTCACACACACATCTGCGGCGTGTGTGTGAGGGGTCGGGCTGCTGTGTATGTGTGACTGCTGCTTCACCGGAGAGCTGTTTGAAGTATGACAAGAGAAAATAGTCTATGCGTGGTTTAAGTTTATTTGAGTTAACGTTGATAATGCACCTAAAATAGATGCAACAAGTTGCTTGCTTTTTAGAGTAGAAACTTAAGCAAGTTGTCGAAATGCGTTGCTTAAGGTGCATTGACATCGACGTAGTTATTTTGTCATTCAAACTGCTGATTTTCGGCACACACATACAGGGTAAATCTCACAGCTTCTTTGATAGCTTTTCTTTTGCGAATCTGTTGTCTTTGTGTAGAAGGCTGCATAATAGGCCTACAACAAGGTTATTTTATGTAGAAAAAAGGGAAACTATGACACACTTCTTTTACAAATTAAAGACTGCATTTCTTTTTTACAATGGCTACATGAACATTAAAAGCATTATGATGAGTTGACAATAAACCTAATTAACCTAACAGCCTATTTTATTTTACATTTTGTTGTGATAACCAGATTATGTCTTTTTGACTTATAATAGTATCTACCAGCAAACAATTTATCATCAGGGCAGTTTTGGAGATAATGATGAAAGCCTTTTGTGCCTTGTACATTACTATTAACATGATGCACCCATATAATGTGCACAGAATATGGGGTTAATAGAATGAGTTTAACACAAAGGTACTAGACCAAAATATACTGAATTTGTGTTTTTGTTTCTTCTTTTTTAAGCAATCCCCTGATGGCTGAGAAAACCAACCCCGTATGGCAGCACTTCACCGAGTCATATTTACGTTCAGACATATACTTAAATGCTGCTTACTAAGTGCACTAAATCACTTTTTCATTTGAATGTTTATTTGACAGTTTCCATTACTTGTTCTCTACCTCTTAAATATATATATATATTTTTTAAAGAGAGACGTGTGTGTTGTGTGTGTTCAATAAAGTTTTTTTCTAAAATTGACACTTGTGTACCCCTCATTGTTATTATTGTGACATTTCTATCACGCAAATAGAGAGAGAAAAAACAATATCGGCCCCAAATACCAGCTCAAAAAAAAAAAAAAAAAAAGTCGGCAGTACATATCAGTCATCGGCTGAGGCTGATGGCAAAACTTCGCTATCGGCAGTGGCCATAAAAAAATCCATATCGGTCGACCTCTAGTGTGAACACAACCTCTCTCCCATTATGTCTATGCTATTTAAGATAGTAGAAGTGGTGGTAGTGATTCTATTGTGACCTGTTTAGACATAATTTCAGGCATAACGATACAGCTTCGCTAAGTGATGCACTGTACACTGCATCAATGTTGGAATAGACCTATAAAATTTGAAATTCCTTTATTAAACACAAAAATACCTTCTACTAGTAAATTTTTACCACAAAACAACTGTTGCATTGGCCGGGAATCGAACCCGGGCCTCCCGCGTGGCAGGCGAGAATTCTACCACTGAACCACCAATGCACACATTACAACAAACAACTGATGCCACAAACTAATGCTTGTCACTACGCATTACATTGCCAGCTATGGTGATCAAAGAGCCTGATTCAAATCTCATGACAAGACATGGTGTAACACACAACAATCCGATAAAAGGAAACACTTTAGCCCTGTCTGGAAGGGGCTGAGGGACATATAGTCTCCACCACACACGCCAACTACCACCATCCCCCCCTCCTAAAGTTCACTGATTCCAGATGAAAAGATACACACACACGTACCCCTTGTCCTTTCCCCCAGCAAGACAATGGGTGGTGCACTCTGCACGGTCATCAAATCTGGCTAATCTGTTTCAAAATCCAGGCCATTTTCAAATAATTGTAGATTAATCTTCTTAATCTGTAGATCAAAGCCTGTATCTTAATGTTATGTTTTTAACGAAAACCTAGCTTCATATAAATGGCAGTGAAATTATGTATGTCCCTCCAAACGTAATTTTGATGAATATTTCTCGACCTACAGGGGAAGGTGGTAGTACTGAAGTTATACTTGCACTGTGTGCTACTTGCTTCTGCAGCCCCATCAAAAAAATAAATATATCACCATTTTGTCATGTCATGGATAAAATCAAACAACGTCAGAGCACTCTGCCTGATCTGAAACTCGAACTGAACTGTTGTGCTGGGCTGAAACTGTTAAAAGGGGAGGAGTCAACAGGACAAATATCTCCTCGTTAGTATAGTGGTGAGTATCCCCGCCTGTCACGCGGGAGACCGGGGTTCGATTCCCCGACGGGGAGTAGACATTCTTTTCTTTCATATTTCACCACCTGACCAATACACATACACACAATCTTAGCCGCCCCGCCCAAATAAGCCGTGTGATGTGAGACTCTACTCACCTCTGTCTGCGGGAGAACAGAGAGAAAGGTGTTTTTACAAGTCTCTGTGTATTCAGCTCTCAGTACTTTTGTAGCTTCTAACTGAATCTCTGTGGTTTGAAGTTTAGTTTCTCTCCTGTGTCCTGTTTTTACTTTAGATATCTGCTTTATTTTACTGTTTCATGCTCACTATCAGCCATGTTAGAAGTGGTATGAAGATGCTGCTTGAAAACTCAGTATTTCCTTATTTTGCTGCTTCACAATTTAAGTTTTTACAAAGCAAAATAACGGGGGACTTTTATTTTAAGACTGTATAGGAATTAAAATATGTTTATTACCGAATTAGCGGAACTTTATTGGCTGCTTTTCTTCAATTAAGACAAGTCTAATAAAACAGCAGGGAGGAAGAGTAAAATCAGAAACAGTCACAGCGAGATGCTGACGCAAGAGCTGCAAACAACAGGCTCTAACTGCACCTCTGCTGAACCACCACTGAACTAGCCTGGTGAAACCATCCTAATCTCGTGAGCTCATATTCTATTGTGCTCTCCACAGATCAGTCTGGCCATGCAATCATAAAGGCGCTTCTTTAAAAGCAGAGAAAACGGCTGCACTGAAAGCTTTTATTGAAACAAAGGATGTGTTTGCCATCTTTCCTACGGGGTTTGGTAAAAGTTTAATTTACCAACTGGCTCCGTTGATCGGGAAAAAGATGGGACTCAGTGAAAACCCAGTGGCTATTGTTGTTACTCTGCTAGTTGCTCTCATGGAGGAGCAGGTCAGGGAAGCGACCAAGCTGGGAATCACAGCCATGCAACTCGGAGTCCACAGTGAGGTGGAAATCCCCAAAGATGGCAACACTCTTTCCCAGACATCATCACAGCTCATCTCCGCTGCATGCTGAACTTGCTTGCTGGTCTGTTTACAGTGGCGTTGTGCTAGCCTACGTCACACGTTTCGTTTACTCTGATTGGTTTTCCGTCTTTCCAATTGCGTGAAGGGGCACTTTGAGTGACAGCCGTTGATACCGCCCCTAGGGATTAGAGGAAATGTTCAGACCGTGTCCAGACCCATTCGCATTTTGCAAATTGGGTCTGGCAACGCCAGGCTACCACTGAACTGTTTTTTCTAAAAATATCTTCAACTGAAAAAGTTGTTAATGATAAGTGTACTATACACATACAATGTAATGTATACAGTATAATGTCGACTTTTTGTTGCAATAAAAAAAAAACGATTACACTGTTGGTGCTTCTTACATTGCGGTGAGTGCTCCCAAAATTTTGCTGGTGCTCCTAACTTTTTGAAAAGTTAATTTCAAGCCCTGCATATTGGGACAACTTATACAGTACAGTGCAGTACAAAATCTCAGAATTGTCAAAAGGATGTTGCATTGGCCGGGAATCGAACCCGGGCCTCCCGCGTGGCAGGCGAGAATTCTACCACTGAACCACCAATGCCTGTGAGAGTATGTTATTCACAGCAGACAGACCATGGCTCACAATATGTAATAGGGAACATCAAAACACAGCATACATATGACAAAGTTAAGTATCAATTTCTCCTCCTACACCATATTCTGTGACTTGGTGACTCTGGCAGCTCTTCAAGCTGGTCCAATGTTCCACAACCAGAATGAAACACTCACTGCGCCTCCTCAATCCAACATTCAACAATGCAAAAACTTATTTTGGAAGTGGGAATTCAAAATCTCGTGGACAGGGGACTTGGCCAAATGTTCCCACTTCACCCTCACGAAACGTTTGGGTTTGCCAGGTCTGCCCAGCAGCCTCCCTGCCATTTGATCTAACTCACCACCAGGTGGTGATTGGTTAACAGCTCTGCTCCGCTCTTCACTCAAGTGTCCAAGACAGCCGCAGATCTGATGCTATGACCACAAAGTCAAGCACCGATCATTGGTGTAGGGTAATCTGGTATCTGTAGGTACACTTATGAACACAAGCACTGGTTCCTTTCCAGTCAGAGTGGTGACATTCCACATCATGTCTGGATTCCCTCCAGTCTTCTCGATTGTTGCCAATAGAAGTGTTATAGTCCCCCATAAGAACTGTGGAGGCCCTGGTGGGTACCCTTTCTAGAACACCCACCAGAAACTCCAAGATGGCCAAGTACTCCGAACTGCTGTTTGGTGCATGAGTACAAACAACAGTCAGAGACCTCCTCTAAGCAACTCACAGTTGCATCGAGGCAACCCTATCATTACCCTGGGAGAACTGCAGCACAGCGGCACTGAGTCAGGGGCTGGTGAGAAGTCCAGCCCTTCTCCAGGAGTGAAACCTCTTGAACCTGATTCTGAACCAGGAGAAAATACTGGTGCTGTGGAGTATGTCCTGCCTGGTTCCAGTTCCCCACTGTGTTGAGATGGCAATATTCTTTCCTATACAAAGCACACTTCACCTCTGTCTAATGGAACTCACAAGACTCTGCTGTTTCAGTATACTAAAATCCTGTAATTGAAGAAAAAGTCATGTGTTACCATACCATAAGATACACTACATCAGAAATGTCAAAAGACTGTTGCATTGGCCGGGAATCGAACCCGGGCCTCCCGCGTGGCAGGCGAGAATTCTACCACTGAACCACCAATGCTCACACTGACCAGTTCTGCACTGCACTGAAACAGTGACCCACAATATGAAATGGGAAATGTCAAAAAACAGCATCCATGGGGGCGGGGTTTGGACCCAAACTAAGATGGCAGCATAGTGTGTAGGCTCCACACAACTTCGCACACAAAATCACCTTAAACTTTTACAAACCTGACCATCTACATGAAACAGACTATGTCAAAACCCTCAGCAGCCAAGGAGTGCGACATCTTTACACAAGATCGCAAAACAAGCTCACGGAGCGCGAAGGCAGCACCGCCGGTCCAGGATAACGAAGCTAGCAACATGGCTAATATAGCCGACGTTCTAACGGAGCTAAAAGCACTCCGCTCTGAGTTCAGCTCCAAGTTGGACGGAATAAACGACCGACTGGGTAACCTGACAAACTCAATTTCGGTGCTAGAGAGCAACTTGGGTAAAGTTAATCGAGCGGACTCCGGGGTTTTTTCGGACCTAATTGTATTGTGGAGTTTTGCACAGCTTTCTTTTGATTTTCACATTGGCTAGTCATCCTGTTTAATTTGTCTTCTGATTAAATTGGAACCGTTGAAACAAGTTGTAGGAAGCCTCTGCAAGTAATTGGTTGCTGGCAGACACTCTGTGCTGCAATAAAATGGTTAATCAGCAGTGCCGTGCACTGTAGAGCCGATGCACTGCTGGTTCTGCCGGCCTGAATAGAATATAATGTCTATAGCCTTACTGTTGTGTACAGCCTTTATAGACTGAGCTGAGCAGTGATGCGCGGGTCGACCCGTTACCCGCGGGACCCGCAAATGGACCTGCGGGTCGGGCAGCAGTGATGGTCTGTTAAATTGGTCTGTAAATGATATTTTGACATTATTGGCTATTACTGTCATGGCATCCGAAGGTACTGATGCGTTGAGCAGGTGACAGTCCGGTCGTTTTCAAAACACACTTGTGTCACGCACTCCAAAAGAAACTTGTTGAAACTTTAAAACAATAATTTATTGTACAAAACGGGGGAAAGAAACGTTGACAAAAACGGTTCCATAATTCATATTAAATTCAAAAGATAATGAAAAAACAGCTACAAGTTAGAGGGAATAGTGATAAAGTGGTAAAACTTGGCAGTGATCCACAGTCTCAGACGGATGCGCTCAAGCGTGCCGTGTGCACAAGCTCAGTTGGTAGGATACTATATTTTCACATTTTTAACAATGCAATTTAAAAGTTTTGATTTTTATTGATAACCTACATTTACCAACAACAAAAAGACTACATTTAGCACCAAAAAAAATATGTAAAAAATAATAATAAGTAAATAAAAAAACGAATATCAAATACCAAATTTTCATAACGAATACCTACCCATAGAAACGAATATTCGAATATCGGAATATTTGGGTACAGCCCTAGATTTTTCAGCATAAACGATCCGACAAAGACGGGAGTTCAGCGCCGTTAAGAAGCTGTTTATCGACATGGGAGCCTTTTGAGGGTTTCATCTCCAACCATGCCAATTGAGGGTGCTGCACGGCGGGAAGATTCAGCTGTTTCCCTCCCCACAAGAGGCCGAGGAATTTTACCGCAAAATCACCGCCAGATAAGCCACACATGGCCGGGTTTGAACTGTCTCCTTCATATAAAAAGGAGTGAGTGCACCAGCCTTTATGCATAGACATGGGCTCACCATCTCTAACTTTGTCAAGCTTAGCTGTCACCTAAGCTATTTTGCTCTACAACATTGAAAAATGTGGACAATATCTGACAGGTACATATCGGTTGCCATTAAATGGACAATGTGACTATTCGTTTTTGAAAATTTGTATTCCATTGCCACTCTGTTTTGAATATTTGACTTTATTAGTGGGGCAAGTAACAGAGGGGGTACTGGACATGGGATAGGATGTGAACAGCAGGTGTCTGTAAAAAAGTTAATTTCAAGCCCTGCATATTGGGACAACTTATACAGTACAAAATCTCAGAATTGTCAAAAGGATGTTGCATTGGCCGGGAATCGAACCCGGGCCTCCCGCGTGGCAGGCGAGAATTCTACCACTGAACCACCAATGCTTGAAATCAAGACATTTTGTCATCTTTTTTCTAGAAAGCGTGACTATTCAAACACAAACAGATGGAATTGTACTGTGGAGTCAACAATGATCTGGGGTACGTCCCAAGTCCCTTAAAATTACTGCTAACCACCTTACCAAACTGTTTAGTCCCTCCCACTTAGAAAAATTGCTGATTAAGAGACATGAGACGGCCTTACTCTGAAGCGTCACGTAAAGCCCCCCCGTCAATTTGGTCACACACTTTTGCATGTATTACCATTGTTCACTATTATTACCACATCACTATTATTAAATCCACTCGCCATCATTCAACAAGTCAGCTGCTGAGTGAATAAGACGTATCAGACCTGTCAGTCTACCTCAATCAATTCAATTTTATTTATAAAGCCCAATATCACAAATCACAGTTTGCCTCACAGGGCTTTACAGCATACAACATCCCTCTGTCATTAGGACCCTCACAGCTGATCAGGAAAAACTCCCCAAAAAAAACCTTTAAAAAGGGAAAAAAAACAGTAGAAACCTCAGGAAGAGCAACTGAGGAGGGATCCCTCTTCCAGGACGGACAGACGTGCAATAGATGTCGTACAGAACAGATCAGCATAATAAATTAACAGTAATCCGCATGACACAATGAGACAGAAGGGGAGACAGAGAGACAGACAGAGACAGAGAGAGATGCAGGCAAGACGGTAATGACAGTAGCTTACAACAACATTAATGAAAGTAATAATATTAATTAATATTAATATTTATAATTAATATTACCTACAAGCTATTAAACATTATTCCACTCACATGACATGCAGGACAATTAATGATGGGCAAATGTGTTGTGTGTGTGACGTGCAAGTCTTGCACGAAATCTCATCACCGTTACTCTTTGTAGTCACGTAGGCAAGTGAATTACAGCGTTTCATTGCAAAGAATGCATGTAACGGGTACACTTGCGCTGTTTCTCCGCCATCTCATTCAAATGAGCCAGACGTAGGGGGCGGGTATTTATACGTCAGGGTCTCAAGCTGAAAAAGACTTCCCGTTAGGAACCTCTCGTGTTACCTTACTCATCGCACCTAACAGATCCCTCCTAACTCTAGGGCTGTCAAAATAGCTCAAAAATGACATTCGAATATTCCTTATAAAAATAACTCATAGGTTCGAACCATTCGAATTTTTTTTTTTTTTTTCGCATTATGTCCACAAGAGGGCAAACTAATACAAGGAAACATACTTGTATATGTACTAATACAAGGAAACATAACTACTTGTAGGTATTTTTATTTCAACATAAACGTCTTTGAAAACATACCTACACATTAAAACACATAAAACAATTATCTATAACATTACTTTAGAAACGACTGCGGACCTCCCACTCGCCCCCCCCTCTCTCTGACCCGTCAGGCCACACCGCTCACGGAAGCGCTGCGAAGAGCCTTGAAGCGCCTGGAAGTGAAGCCAGTTTCCTTTCGGCGCCCATGCTAACCGATTGTGTCATCCTCCACACCGGCTGCGCCGCGCAGCTCCGTGGCCGGCTCTGGTCTATTTTCTGCGCGAGCGAATGTGTCAAGCCAGGTGACGGAGACAACAGCTGGGAGCAGAAACGCTTGTCGACCAGCATAGAGAAATGTGCGTTTGATGTGAACGGAAGTGCTCCGGTTCGTGCGAGAATTTCGGTGCGCTGCGCTTCGCAGCACCTCCATTGGACAATTCAGACACTGACGTGCTGACGTATTGCGGTAAGCGAGTTGTGTCATTTTCGGTGTTTCTGTGACAGCGTCTCTGTACTGCTCTGGTGAATTCTGCTAGCCTGTTTTCTCACTACAGTTGCTTTAACGTCTACTTCAAGTCTTAACCCACACTGGTTCTGTTTAAGCACTTATAGCTCTCCTCCTTTCTACGACTTTCTCGCTAATCTCTTA
>NC_065520.1:199835-306027 GCF_006386435.1 Epinephelus moara
ACCGTTTTTTTCCCCCGTTAAAGGGTTTTTTGGGGAGTTTTTCCTTATCCGCTGCGAGGGTCATAAGGACAGAGGGATGTCGTATGCTGTAAAGCCCTGTGAGGCAAATTGTGATTTGTGATATTGGGCTTTATAAATAAAATTGATTGATTGATTGATTGATTGACCTCCGCGGGCGGTGTGGCCTTATGCAGTGCTTTCAGTGCAGCGGCCCAGGCCAACGGCCACTCGCAAAGAGGACAGCTGCGGTGTTTTTTTTCTCTCCACAATCGAATATCAATTTTCACATTTGAAGGTCCAATTTTTTTTCAAATTCGAATTTAAATTCGAATTTAGAATATTCGTTGACAGCCCTACCTAACTCCTAATGCTAACTCCTTACTGGCAGGAATAAGAGAGATGAGATGGCGGACCTCGAATGACTTCCGGTTCAAGTAAGGAGTTAGGAGTTAGCAGTATAAAATTAAGAGACTTGGGACGTACCCTTGGTGAACTAAAAATCAACTTACCTCTCTCACATCAAGAATAAATCACAATTTTTTATACTGGCCTTTACATTTGAGGTTTTTGGGAAGCTTGAGTACCCAGCTCACAATAAGTGCACGGAAGGGGAAAAGAAAGTTGGGGATAAAAAGATATGCGCCCAACGTGGGGCTCGAACCCACGACCCTGAGATTAAGAGTCTCATGCTCTACCGACTGAGCTAGCCGGGCTTGGTGTGACACACAAAACCTGTGTTTTTATAGCAATGCATATACCGGCACAGGATATCATGGTGGTGTAGTGTTTGCTGTATACACATGTACGTATACATGTATGCACTGTACATCACCACCTAATCACCTATCACATCAATCACTCAGCATTCTGTGAACTCTGCACCACTGCACTGTTGTCTTCTTCTTCACAAATAAACAGTCTGCCATGTGAAAGAAAATGGCACACAAAACTGACAAAAAGAATAGAAGCATAAGACAAAATCACGAGGTAAATTAAAAGTTATGCTATTAAAAGCAGCATTGTCAACAAGTCTGGTCGAAGTAAAAAGCATACACAAGGGTAATGTGACTGAGTAATGATCCTTAGCTTTTGTCCGTATGATTAAATAAGTGTAGTAGAAATATAATAGCATCTAGTGTAATAAAAATGTCTACCATAACACAATATGGTGTAATACAATACAGCAGAAGTTGTATTGAAGTTGTTACAGTTTCCTAACAGAAGATGTGTTCTTAACAAAGATAGACTTCAGCAGCAAAACATCTGCCCCGTGTGAGGCTCGAACTCACGACCTTCAGATTATGAGACTGACGCGCTGCCTACTGCGCCAACGAGGCACTGGATACCATTTAAGAGGAAGCATTTAAATAGGAACTACAAATATAGTGAAGTCAATCTCAGGTAAGTTGTACTTTATTTGTCCCACAGCTGGGAAATTTGCAACATTACAGCAGCAGAGGGACAGGGAAAACAGGAAGCATTAGTAGAAAAAAATAGAAAGCAATATGTAAGTACCTAAAATAAGTAAATTGGAGCAATATAATAAGTAAACAGTATGGAAACAAAATGCAATATAATAAGGAAGCATCAAAAAGAAGCCAAATATAATAAAGATACTGTCTAAATGGCTGATTTAACATTACTGACCAATAAAAGCATAGATGTGGTACAGTTTTACAATACTTCACTGTATGAGACATCCATACTACTTGACAATATATCTGGTTTCACCAGCAGAAATCCTCAAACAAATGCAAAACCAACAGCCCCGAATGCAGCCATGTTAACACTTGAGCACAACTAGAGAACAACACACCATCTGTTGGTTGTAGCTGTAATTCCCTTCATTGTCCTCCAGAGGGAGGCAAAGCACTTCTCACTCCCACTGCAGAGAAACCTACCATAAACTGCCCTAACTTCTGTGAAACTGTCAACAAATATGCTATAATGTCCTTCAGCAGGTACAACACACTCACTTTATCCAGCTAAAAAGCTTATGGGCGGTGTCATGTAAATTTACTGTGGATAGATGAAAATGTACCCACCAAAAAACGTCAATGCATCTTCATCTTTCACTACTTGCTTTCCGTCCTCATTAATGTACTATGATGTTCATGAGCATAAACTTTTGGGTATGTTACTTTAAAGCAACACTGTACCATTATGGTAAGAACAGGAATGAATGCATTTAAGAGTGTAAGCATATTCAAAACAAGATAGTGAGTTATAATTCAGTGTTTATTTATTTAACATTTGAATGCCTGTTTTTAGTGTCCTGGTGTGTCTTTCTTGACATACTGCATGTTGCCACCATAATAAATAAAATAAAATGCAGCAGTGAAAAATAAAAATAAAAATGCAAAAGGACAAACGGGGAAGGGAGGGCGCCATGAGATGACGTCATTGAGAGCGTCTCATGTCCACAACTGATGTAAACAACTACAGGCACATCCATGACTACGACGAGATGGAAAGATTCCTTGGGAACTTCTTGGCTACATTCAGTTTTGTCGTCGCTCCAGACATATCTCACGCTCTCTTCCTCTCCTGCCATTTTTTGACTGTGGACTCGTGGAGCGGAAGTGAAGTAGAAGTAGGATCCGGTAGCCTATGTCACCGTTTATTCGCTAAATCTGTTTCCATTGCCAAAAGTTGCATTTTCCTAATATCGATATGCTGACTTTTCCACCCCCTTCCAAGCGTAGAATTGTTTTTTGCAATATTTCGGCTTTTTTTCTAATTTCTGGCATTTCCATGCAAGGTTTTTTTTTCGAAACTGTTCACACAGTGTAGCCTAAATAAAGTGTTGAGTTGAAATGTATTAGTTCCTACGTTCCCTGAAAGCAACGTGATAGGGGAAGGTCCCTAGCCTTTTTGTTAAGCTGTCTGTCATGATTCCACACCCCTCTCAGTTGATGCCACACCCCCACGCTAGATCAGGGCCAAAAGTCTGAAACTGAAAAGAAAAGATCTGAAACTGAAAAAGAAAAATCTGAAACTGGAAAAAGATTTGAAACTGTAAAAACTAAGATCTGAATCTGAAAAGATAAAACGTGCAACTCAAAAAAATAGATCTCAAATATCTAAATATATGAAAGTGAAAAATGAAAATAAATAATTTATTCAAAAGAATTACCAGAGTGATTCATAATTATATTTAACCTGAAAAAACTTTCTGTACACTTATTTTCATTTTGAATACACTGATGTACAGGGCTCGAAATTGCGACTGTTTTGGTCACATATGCGACCAAAATTTCATCTGTGTGACCTCAAAATATAATTGGGAGCAAAATTTTGCTGGTGCTCCTAACTTTTGAAGTTAGGAGCACCAGTGCTACCATGTAAAAAAGTTAATTTTAAGCCCTGATGTATTTTTCAAAATTCAAGATCAAAACTTCAATTTTCAGTTTCAAATTTTATTTTCTCAAGTACAGTAACATTTGGCCCCAATATAGCACCATAACGGCCCATCAGCAGATGGACACATGAAATACAATGCTTTTAATGTTTGTAATTTTCATTCATTGTGTAAAATTAATACCAATGACATGCTGATATTGTCTTGCATCCCTTAGTGTATTAGCCTGAACTGTGATGCAACTAATATTATTAAATGTATGTAAATTAATATGCAGATTTAAAAAGAAAATTATGATGACTGATAAGCATTTAAACAGTATACAAACCAACATATACAATATCAAAAGCTGTCATGCTGTTATGATTCCATAAATGTACAGTGCTGCCTCAAGGCAACATTTGAGCATTTTGCACTAATTAATTATCAAATAAGACTTCCTTAAAAAGTTAAAAAACAAACTTAACTCATCCATTTCTGTGAATCCATTTTTTTTCAGCTTGAAAAATGACAATAAGGGACTTTTGCAGACCTTTTTTTTTTGGGAGGGAGTTGATAGGGCTGAACCATGTGTAAAGGCCCACAGACGGGCTAAACATGGCCTCCAGAGAGTCATGGCGTATTATCAACAGTACTATGGGTTCCCTTCAAGACTATTCAAGAGAAGGCTGAGACACGGGGTCAAACATGGGGGGATTGCACATGCGCAGTGTAACTTGAGCTGCGATGCTGGAGGGTGACAGCAGGGGCGCTAGATAAAAAGCGCAGGATCAGGCGATCAAGGAGTGCGCTTGGTGCAGTCTGCTTGGACTTTTGGACGGCAGCTGCCTGAAGTTGTCGGAATTGCATCTCTGTCATTCTCACCCACAACGCAGTCCAATAATAAGCTGTGAAAATGACATGCATGCACATATCCCAGAACCAACAACATGGAGCCAGATCAAATAGCTCTTGTTTTGCTGTGTGATGTTTCCAGCACAAAGCTCTTCCTCAGACTTTAAGTTCATTTGTTATTTGTGTGGTGACTGTTTGTGTGTGAAAACGCAAAATAAATCATTTTTGTCCTGCAATTGTTCCTGTGTTTTGTGGTGTGTGACATCAAGACAATAATGAAACTGAGAATATTTGAATACTGGAATATGTCAAAATGTGTCAATAAGCTCTTTTTTCAATATCATTTTAATTTGTTTTTCTTCCTTAATAAAGTAGCTAACCTTAACTAATGCCTCTGGTAAAGAACTAGGGCTGCTGTCATTGGTTTTGATTCTGAGAATCATCCTTCAGTGTTACACTAGATATTATCACAATATATTTTGCTGTTAAGCCAGAGCACAGATTATCAGTTTTGCCATAATAGTTCAACTCTACTGCAAAAACAAACATTTTCAAATCATTCATAAATTCCCAAATGTAACCAAAAATACAAATTGACCATGAAACAAACATCCCCTTTATTCCGCGCTCTCACGCCATCTACTGAGCCTTTGAGGAAGTGCAAACCAGATTTTACTGCTTGTGCAATCCCCCCATGTTTGACCCCGTGTCTCAGCCTTCTCTTGAACAGCCTTGGTTCCCCTGTGGCCCTAGCTCTTATATTAAGTACTGCAACATGACTGAGGATAAATCGTGTGAGTGTTAACAGCCAAGAATGACGTATCTCCTAGTACCTAGCGGTTACACGACACCGACACATTTGGCTGCAAAGATTTGAGCATCTCATTCAAGCATAACTATATAAGAAAATAGGGCTGATGTTTAGGATTTAGTTTGGCTTGGCTAATCAGTCTGCAATCCATTGAAGTTAACTGGCGACACGTTAGCTTTTAAGCTAGCTGTTGGCCCTTGACGTTCAACCTAACTTGACTTTGCGTTAGCTGACACACGCACAAAATAACTACCATACACACAGTTTACGTGGAAAATATAACAAAGTCACAAATTAACATGGTTCATACGCATTTTGGTGTTAGGTTGACAATAATTCACACATTAGTCGCAAAAACATCGCTGACTGCAATCCCTATAAGTTAACATTACGCTAACAGCTCGCGCGTGACGTTCAACCTAAAAAAATCGTTAACGTTAGCTGAAACACACAAATTATTTCCCTTATACACGGCTTTGCATGGAAAATACAACAGACTCACCAAAGCAACATTGTTTATAAGTGTTTTCACATTGGGTTAATAGTGACTCACCCATTAGTCCGAGAAACTTCGCTGATTTAACCACATTTTTTGCTGCGTTTTCCTCCTACGGTCCTCTGCAGAGCAAGTCTCACGTCCCGATGTCCATGGCCGGAAAACCTCTCCTGCGTGTCGTGTTTTTTCACCACAGTTTGCTGACAGTCCCGACCCTGTCTATCTTATACTTCAACTTTAATGCTGACAATAAAATATGCGCTAATAACTGCCGTGTAACCATGTGGGTTAATTTCCTCCGTCGCCCGTGGAGCTCTGTGACCTCCCGACACAGCGGCGCCCCCAATAAAGCAACAGCCAATGGGAGAAGGCCAACCATGGTTGAGCTGACGTCACATGTTGAACAGACGCATGAGCCGTGTGCACTTCACGACACTATTAAAAAGTTACAAAAGTGGCTTCTACGCTATTTAAAACCATTTATGTCATAAAAAGTGCAACAACACATATAACGACTTCCAACTGTCATAGATATTCATACTTAAATAGAGAACAATGGAACAGGATCTTCCCGTTGCCTCATAATTATATAATTCCAAATAGAATCAAGGATTTTTATTTAATTCAATTGAACATAATTTATCCCGGAGATTCTTGAGTTAGTGAATGCTTCAAATTACATTAACACTAAGTACAGTAACCACAGTTTCAGTGCTCCACAACCAGACAACCAGTGGGTTCCTCGGGTCAGGGTCACTCCCTGGGCCCAGGTTTAGAAACAGTATTAAATATCTGGCAAAATATACAAATATGCACAATAAAAGTGTTTTCAAGGAGTAGAAGCAAAAACCAGTGTCTAATAAAGTAACAATAGGAATATGATGAGTACAAGAGTTACTAAAATGAACTTAAATGGTGGAGAAAATCAGACTGCTCCTGAAAGAGTAGTGTTGCACATTGTTTTTGTGTTTTTTTTCTTTTCCCTACATTTCATTTAATTGTTGTGCAATTTAATTTATTTTCATATTACTTTTATATTACGAAATATATTTTCTACAACTGTTATAATTAAAGTCTGGAATGCACACTATGTGTTGTATGTATTCAGTTAGGTATGGAAGTTTTTATTGGACTTCATTATTTGTAACCCACACAAGACAATCTACAAATGTGTACCATGATCCACAAATATTTCACTGTCCAAACACGTGTTTTTTTTAAATATTTGTGTTATGTAAAGTCAAATCCACAAAAATACAGATTGATTTGCAAATGCGCATAACTTACTCTGTAAACACGTGCTTTAATTTAACATGAAAATGTCACAGGTTTTACAAATGTATAGAGTTGCGCTACAGCAAATATATGTGAAGTCAAATTCACGCATTTTTGGATCTGTTTTTACAGTGAAACTGGTTTTTCACATTTGTGAATCGCTTCCTTTAAGCTACAGGGTCATGTAAATCTGTTGACTTCCCTCTTGTTTATTTGCACAATTCTGTCAAAATCCTGCTGCAGCAGGATCTGTAAAAAAATAAAAATAAAAAATAACTGTGTGACTTGCAGTTATTTGCCACATCAGCAGTTGGCGACATTCCCTCACAGGGGATAACTGTACCTGGTAGGCTAACACAAAGAGCCTATCTAGCATAAACATCTTTAACTAGCCTATAACAACAACTGGACACAGGGACAGAAGTCAGCCGCTATTAGTTTGCTTCCAGACAGCATGGGGAATATATGCCTCTAAGTATGAGCACATATTTCTATTTATGTCAAGAATTTGAAAATAACATAATTTGTAAGGATGACATTCTCGCAATGCTAATTTGCATTAGCGCGTTAATGGCAATTCCCATTAAGTCTTAGCATTGAGCTGATGGACTAATGTGACACGGTTGCAGTGGTGGAAGAAGCACTCAGATCTTTTACTCAGGTAAAAGTACAAAAGAAACAAAAAGTAAAAGTATTCATCATGCAGAGTGGCCCATATGAAATAAAATAAATGTGTTTATCTCTTTAGTATTGAAGCAGGGAAATGGGGGGCTTTTATTTGAGCAACCTGAATCTATTTTTTCTTTAAATTCTGAAATTCAAATTTTTGGATCCAAATTTTTATGACCATTAAAAAATAATATATTCAAATTAAGCTTTTAAAATTGAAAATCCATAAATTTAATATTTTCATTTCAAAGAGGTTAATTCACAACAAAAAAATAAGATACAGATACATGGATTTTCAAAGTAAAATATTTCTATGCTATGAATTCAGCGGTGTTGTAATCACTAGCTGTTAAAATCAAAACACCTATGTCTCTTATTTGTTTCTGTAGAAAACTTGCCTGTTTCCATTTGACGCCTGGAGAGTAAGCTCTGAACAAAATTCAGACATGAACCAGCTGAGAGCCATATTTAATAATTTAATTTCACCATGCATAAACCATATAGAAAATACTTTACAGCAATGACAATTTAAAAAAACAAACAAAAACAAAACATTTCATGATGCAAAAAAAAAAAAAAAAAGTGTCACAGATCACTGAAGGCTCACGTTATCATCGGGTTAGGCTGATGGTAGTTAGTACAACAAAAAGTCAACAAAACAGTTAAAATGAAAAACATGAAAAATCAAGATTTGTTAGAAAAAGGTTGATGTTACGTTTATGTTACATCCATTCTGCACCCAGCAAAGGATGAGCGCGCTTGATCTTTACAACCCTAACTCGGTCTTTGCTGTGTAAAATGGGTCTTGGTGTCTGGTGGTTCATCACTGCTTTGCAAATGAAGCACACTAGGAGTATGTCATCAGTGACCCCCGACAGAAATGGGGGTAGACATGAATGAAAAGGGGGGCTTGGAGTGTTGGCTGAGGTGAGGGTTACATGCAGAAGGCATCCACTTTTACACCTCCACCCTTTTCAAATGGCACTAGTTAAAAAACAAGAAGTCATGGCAAATACACTCCTTCGTATTACAGATGATTAGGGACATCATCCCACAACTAATACTGCTTTCATTTCATCCGAGCGCGGTCAAAACATTACAGCAAACCTTTGCAATGTTTCACCAGCAGCTCATCTTCACATATCTGGAAGAAACTCAGTGTGGCATTTGATTACACTTGTATTTCAGTAAAATCTCATTTTGTCTCTGTCTGTAAAAAGAAAAGAAATAAATAAAAATGATCCAAACTGGCCTTTACTTATGTCGAAGCAATATTATTTCTAACAATTTCACAGTTGTATCATCTTTCCGAACATGTCAGTGGAGTCACAATACAGCCTCATTGTCAACCAGCACATCAAGAGAGGGAAGCGCCAATACAGCTTTAATAGTGAATATGGAGTAATTAACATTATGAGCTTCTGTTTTATAGAGCTCCTTTGCTTTGATTTTTGGGATATTAAAATTTCAAATAATTTGGTGCTCAAAACCCATCTCGGTACCGAAGTGAATTATCCCTCTCAGGCCTATAAAGTCGATAAAGCCTCAACATTATGATTTCAATCTGTTGAATTGCATCCAGGAAAGCGATCAAGAATTTCAATTAGTATTTGGAGCACATCTGCTTGTTAACACTGCTTAATTACAATACTGCTTTATACAAATGACCTAGGCAAAACAAAAACATCATGAAGCACTGGTTCACATATTTGTGTTTCAAGTCTGTTATGTGTTCCTCTCTTTACTATCTGCCAATGGATTAGTGTTCTGCGCAGACAGTGTGCTTATTTAAAGGGTAACTCTGGTACTTTTTAACCTGGACCCTATTTTCTCATGTTTTATGTCTAAGTGACTAATGGGAACAATAATTTTTTTAATTGGTCCAGTATTGAGCTATTTATAACGCTGCAGCAGAGGAACCGAGTGCAACATAATACAAATGAGCAACTGTGCAACGTCAATTTACGTCCACTGAAAGAGCTTGTTTTTGCCACTGACAGACTCAGATTATTATCATAAGTATCTCACAGCACTATGGAAAGGATCCCTACACAGATAAATCTTTATGTTAAAGAAAAAGATCCTTTTTGTTCAACTAGAAACAGCCCTGAAATCACCGTCACCAAACCCACCAGACTCCACTGAAATAAACAGTAATTTTAACATTGTATAACAAAATCTAAAGTTGACAGAAACAAAATAAAACTCATGAAAACCATCTTGGTTCATCTTTCCGCTGTTCCAACAATCCCCACCTCAGGCTTGGTTGAGATAAACACATAATTCACCCAGTTAGATGTGAAAACATGCTGGCTCTCTACATGCTACAATGACTGTTATTTAAATGAAGTCTGGTTGGTTTGGCAATGTTTTTTTTAAAACTGTTAGTGGTTAAACAAAAAGGTCTATCGAGTCTATGTGGGGATCCTTTCCATTATGTTGTCAGATACCTACCAACAATTTGAGCCTGTCAGTGGCAAAAACAAGTACTTGTAGTGGATGTAAAGTGACGGTGTACAAATGCCCCAAATGATTACATTGCAGCCTGTTTCGTCACTGCTGCCTGCATTGCTCTCCCTCAGTACTGGACCAGTTAAAAAAACATTGTTCCCATTTCTCACTTAGACACAAAAACAAAGGATAATAGAGTCCAGGTTGAAAAATATTGTAATTACCCTTTAAAGGCCTGATGGAGAACTAGAAAGTCTAAATATTGAGAAAAATTATGTGTGCTTGCTGCAGAAATGTTCCCAAAGCTTTCATTTAAATACAAAATAGCGTTATTTTTCACTTTAGAGGCGAAGAGAGCAAACACAGGATTACTTCAGGGACAGTGAGAAAAAAAGATAAACCATTTAGTGTACAGCTCCATCAGTTATAACATAATTATCCAGCAACAACTCTTAAACAGAGGCTCATAATTTGACACAAAAAATGGTAAGTCTGCATTTCTATGTTAACAACTAAAAAACTACTTAGTGTAAAATGACTTTGTAATTACATTTCAGTCGATGGAAAAGAAGAGGGAGCTGTAAAGTAAAGAGTTTTTAAAGAGGAATGAAAACACATTAGGTCCAAGTCACTTAAGTTCCATTCAGAGGAATGAGTGCGCATTATGGGTGAGCGGTTCCCTTTTTCCATTCATTCATTCATCCAGCTGTCTACAGGTATGGAGTCAATGCTTCTTAAAGGGATATCTTGACACAATGGAAAACAAAGCAAACAAACGGATCTCTTACCACCAGAGTTTGAGGAAAACATGGAGCGTTATTGCCTTTTAGACCGAACTTTGACACTTGTTTAGAAGTGTGTGGCTCATTTGGTTTTTGTGGTGAATGTTAATGACCCAAGGTTTTTTAGCTAGCTGATTTCTGGTGTCTGGTGAGGAAAACTCAAAAACGTCAAGGCATCAATTTAAGAACAATTTAAACATATACATGGATCACTCAGTGTTTCCCTTACACAGACAAAGTAGTGTTGTTCCAATGCTGTTGCTATCTTCTCGCCATGATAGAGAACATATTCTCTTTTCTTCCAGCTCATCAAAAAAGATCCTAATTGTTTATTTCTAACAAGGCTGGAATATTGTCCTAAATCAACACATTTGGATCTTCTGTGGAAGCCTCAGGTGTGTGATTGAGTGTAAAAATGTAGGGAAACACTGCATCCTTCCTTTGACTTCTTCTCCACTGTTTGCAAATAGTTGCTTCCTTCGTTGATCCCTCCTTCCACTCCTCGATGTCGTTTCTATCAAGACACAAGTTCCAGATGTCTTGCATGTTTCTTCATGTTCTTGTTAAAAGTTTTCTTTTCACAGGAGGACTTCCCGATCTGTATGTCTTTCTTCTCCAAGTTGAAAGAATCGTTCTCCCCTCCCTTCCTCTCAGAACAACACGTCTTCGTTGGTAATGAGAGTTTCCACCACGAGTCTCTGGTATCGGATGTCGTTGAGCGCTGTCATGGCGTCTAGCCCGGGGGCCCTCATCAGTGTCGGGCCGAAGACTATACCCAAGTTCTCGCTGGACATGAGGTTCTCCTTTTCGTAGTCCGTCACTCTGGAAAGAGAGAGGACAGAAAGCATGTTAAGGCCAAGACACACCAAAATGACATCAAGAAGGACTGTTGCATCGTCCAACAGCCAATGGCTAACTAGCACGTAAGTTCTGCAACTGTTTGAGAGGAAATAATTCTCCACAGCAGCGGATGGTGGCAGTCTGTATTTGTTGTTTAAAAGGGAAATCCACAAGACCGACAGGGTGGATTCAAGATGCTAGTTACTCAGTTAGCACATTAGCATCATGACCTGATGTAGACAGAACAATGGATATTAACCATGTGCTAGAGAACAATTACCAACCGTTTCTGCTAACACGCTCAATGGCTAAAAAATATTGTTTCCACCTCATGCCCTCTTAAATTTAGTGGTTTGTTTGCCTTGGACCTAGGCTAATTTATACAATGTAAAATGCCATAGGCTTGTGCTAATAATGTTAGCGTGTTAAAGTATAAATCCTGCTTAAGCTATCACAATATGTGATTAGGTGAAACCACAACTTGTGTGTTCAGACCTCTTGAGGTGAGCCATGAGGTATCGCAGTGTCTCGCAGTGAGCTGGCGGCAGCAGCTTCAGCGCCTCGTGAAGAGCCTCCAGACGTTTTTCTGGGTCTGCTATCTCTGCAACACGCACAAAAAGGAACGCAGATTAAAGAAACGTGTTTCAGGAGCACTAAACATAGGCCATCCCACAGATAAGCAACACGTAAGAATCTTATAAGCAAATGTAAAGGAAAAAAAAAACCTGACAAAATACATTTCACCCACACCTTGTCCGTGTTGCCTTCAAAAGCTCAGCTTAGCCTCTAAACTGCCCTTCCATTCATTTTTCATCTTATGTAATAAGGTACAGAAAGCATGAAGACCTACTTGCTGTTTCTATGAAGCGTGGGTAGGCGTCATATGTGATGAGGGGAATAGGCAGCTCTCTGAAGTAGAGTTTGAGGGCTCCGGTGATGATGTTGAGGTCCTCGTAGGCATTAGAGGAAATGTCCGCCTTCTCTCCATCTGTGGAGCAAAGCAGTCGGTACATCGTGCAAACATATGGACCCAAACAATGAGTCAGTGACTGAAAGAAACCCACAGATGATGGCAGCGGATAACATATCTGCCTTCAGAATTTTATTGATATTTCACTGATGCTGGGAGGCAAATTCCTACAGATGAGCAACACTCACCTCTGTCAAAGGCCAGCTTGACATCTTCAATCAACTCACTGAAGCCTGATATTCTGTACAAACCCTCTGACTGGAGACCTGAGACAGACAAGGAGAGTTGAAGGGATGATTTAAATTAACTTAATCCTGTGTTCCTGCGTTAACTCTCTTGTTATAAGTCAAATACATGTCTAAAAAGCTGTGTCCACTTGCTATGGCGTAAATACATTGGGATGCCAGTGATAGGTGCCAAAGGGCAGAGTGCAACAAACATTTCTGGCGCTCAATTGTGATGCTAGCAATATTGTGTTACTTATCTTGTGTGTTAGCAAGCAAGTAGTGAGCAAACACCGTCAGCAGCAAAGAATATGCAGAGAGCAGCAGCGCAAGCAGAGTCTGCTAACGTTACCGCTGCTAACATTAACCTTACAACGACTGAGGCTAGCTCCTTCAGCTGGTTACGCCGATTTATGTTTGGATATTGGTGAGCAAAACCTTTGTTTTCATTTTCTTAAAAACAATGTGACTGAGGTCTAATTCATTCATCTCTCCCTCGTCCTCTGCCTGATCTTATGGCGAGGGAGGTGTGGGTGGAGCCAACAGTCCACTGCCACTGTACTTCCATATTGCGCCAATAGACCTTTTCACAGCGGATGTTTTGACTTGTCAAAGTAGGTAAAGCACAGGTGAAATTGATAACATTAACAATGGCTCAGTTCCAATTAGCTGTTCAGTGAGCCAGCATGCACAATGACAAAGCCTCTAATAAGTATTAAATACACCTGTGCTTTACCTACTATGACAAGTCAAAATGTCTGCCGTGAAATAGGTCTATCTCTAAGCCCGCACACTTTGATTCAAGGCCCCTTTGTAACTGCACACGGCTCAAATATTCAGTTTCAGTGTGAAATACGAAGTTAAAGACGCTCTCACCTCTGTTTCACAGGGACTTTAAACTGTTGTAATTAAACACGTTTAAACAAAAATCCCAGAATGCACTGGTTCAATGAGAATAATTACACATTTTCTTCCATGAAAGTAATTTGAATATATTTGGGTTTTGGACTGTTGGTTTGACAAAAGAATAAATTTAAAGACATGCAACAAGTATTTCTTCCCATTTTTTACATGTTTTAACTAAAAAAAAAATAAAAATTATCTTGTTAATTGAGAAAACAATAATAATTGTTACTTGTTGCACTAATTTCTTTATACTGCTGATTATTCAATTAAGCATAATGAGTAATGGGTGTACTGTAGATGTCAGCTGCTGATTAATGCTAATATACCACAGTGTTTGTGAAATGTTTTTTCTCCTGTTGTGCGAATGGAACAGCTTGAATGAATTAAACTGAAGGAGACAGAAATAGGAATTAAACACACACACACACACACACACACACACACAGATTAAAACAAAGAGACGGCGTTGAAGATTGATTAGACACTACAACAGAGACAGAGTGGGGGGATGAGGAGTGAATTGCTCTCCTGCTCCTGTCAAGTTCAATCACTTCACGTCAGGTGTCTATTGATTTCACGTATTAGTTTCTTGAATCGCAGTCGATAAAATCCTGTCTCTGGCAGCTCCCCTAAGACAACTCAGATCCCATGCGGGATAAATTGTAGCACTCCCACTCTCACGTGTGGGATTTATTCTGCCTGTGTACATCTTTATTCCACTGACACACACATCTTGCATACACATGCAGGTCTCGTGGGTGGAGGCAGCAAACGATTTGATCCTCTCACCTCTAGCCTCGATTTCCTGTATGCACATGTCAACCACCATGGGCCTCTTGGTGTTGTGGGCTTTGACCAGCGTGGTCAAGTCGCAGCTGTATACCTTCTTGACGTGCCGCAGGTCTGGCTGGCAGTCGTTGGGCACGACTTTGGAGCACTGCTTGTGGACGTTCAACCCACAGTCTGACAGAGAGAGACAGAATACGACAGTGAATCATTTACGCCATTGTTTTTCAGCGTCTTGTGTGGCTGCATTTACATAAAAGTGTGCTTTCAGCTCTTCCTACTGCTGTAAAGACCCAACAGCAATATCAGGATAATGCAATTTTGTCTCCGACTTAAAGCATAACAAGTAGAAAGTTGCATTGAAGTGTAGGCGTTGCTGAGGCACAGTTCATCAGACAGACCCACACACACTGTAATAATCACACACACAGTGTGTTCTCTGGCACCAAATTGAATCTTTTAACATTTAAAATCCACGGTACACAGCAGATGAGTCAACAGCAAAAAGTGACTAACTTTAAGCCTGCTGTCCCAGTTTCGAGTCACGGTTTAAAGAGAGAGGAGGCGCGACATGTCGAACACAGCGGGGGAGGCAGAGGAGCAGAAATTTAATCATTTTTTGGATTGAGAGAAGTGAATAATGCACTGATGTGTGTGTGTGTGTGTGTGTGTTTGTGAGAGGATGTGTATGTGTGTGTTACCTGCACACTTGACTCCCTGAGCGATGAGACCCCACATGAAGTTGGCACAGTACTCACACCAGTGGGGGCCTCTGAATGTATGAACCTGGTTATTATGAGATGGACAAAAAGGGACATTTGATCATTTCTAAACTGAAATTTATCGCAGAATTTATAACGAACTTTAAAGTGAAGAAAATATGGTCAGACAAAATAAAAAATAAACATGAGTTTAATGTGCTTAAATTATATATCTGCACAGGTCTACACTGAGAAAAAGGGGTATGCCAGCAATTACAGACACTGAAGAAAGGAAGATGGAGACACAATAGGAGTCCTTAAAATGACGTTTATAGAAAAATTACAGTGAGAGCTGAGTTTTAATCTGCTTAGTTTTCGCATAAATTGGCTCTATATAATGAAATGCTAATACCCTCCATCACACCACAGTGCTCTTTGTGAGCGTGTGTCTGTCAGTGTGTGTTCGTCCACATCTCCCTTGAGCTCAGTACACTGTGGCTCTGACCTTTGTGCTCCTCACTAATGGCTCCTTGCAGTATGGAAATCTGGGAGTCTGACGCACCAAACAAAAGCTTAAAGGGACAGTTCACCCCAAAATCAGAAATACATATTTCTCCTCTTACCTGTAGTGCTATTATCAATTGAGATTGTTTTGGTGTGAGTTGATGAGTGTTGGAGATATCAGCCGTAGAGATGTCTGCCTTCTCTCTACTATAATGGAACTAGATGGCACTCGGCTTGTGGTGCTCAAAGTGCCAAAAAATACATTTGAAAAATTCAACAGCAATGTCTCTTTCCAGAAATCATGACCTGGCTACTCAAGATAATCCACAGACCTTGATGTGAGCACTTTCATGTAGAAACTATTTCCTCTCTACCAAACTACACCTGCCAACTGTATCACCATGCAAGTTTATTTATATAGCACATTTCATATGACAAGCGTAAACTCAATGTGCTTAAGATACATCATACATGACAAACATAAAATATCATGTAAGATAAAGTATTACATATATAAAAACAAGCAGGGCATGATAAAAACAAACACAATAAGAGGGTATTATTATAATCATTATTCTTAAAAAAGGGGAGATAACAACAATGCTAATACTTATTCCTAAAACAAATAAAAAATACACTTACAATACACCACTGAGCTAGCTAACGTTACATGATTAGATGCACGCTTCCTTCTGCGCAGTGATATGGCTAGTAGGTGTGGTTTGGTTGAAAGAAAATAGTTCCTACATCAATCTGCTGTGGAAGGGTTGCAGTGACATACCAGTTTGTTGTACCTTTTGTTTAGCTACGATATACGTTGAATCTCTCCTTTACTTGAATTATTTTCTAAGGGGAGACCTTTTACACACATTAACAAAATGGTGGTAAATTCTGGTGGTAAAATGTTTCCGTGTTCATTATTTTAAGGGCCATTCTGACTGATAATAACATAAATTCTGTAATACCATGATACTGTGAAACCGCAATATTTTCTGAGACGGTTATCGCACTGTGAAAATCTCATACTGTTGCAACTCAGTCTGTGGATTATCTTGAGTAACCGGCTCATGATTTCTTGAAAGCGACATTGCTGATGGGTTTTTTAAATGCTTTTTCTTGGCGCTTCGAGCACCACAAGCCGAATACCATCTAGTTCTACTATACTGGAGAGAAGGCAGACATCTCTATGGCTGATATCTCAAACACTCAGCAACTCACACCAACAATCTAGATTAATAAATAGCACTACAGGTAAGAGGAAAAATATGTATTTTTGATTTACTGGTGAACTGTCCCTTTAAAACCTGAAAAGTAAATGCAGAAATGTGTGTTTCTGTGTGTGTGTGTGTGTGTGTGTAAGGCGCTCTGTGCTCTGTGCGAATTTGAATAAGACCCTCTGAGCTGAATCAGCAATTCTGGCATCATTCAACGCACACACACACAAACAGGACAGGATGAAGAAGCAAAGGAGCGGCTCACCTTGAAGTTGTGGACCTTCTCATACTTGGGCGCCAAGTCGCTCTCCCTCAGGGTGGCCCGCCGCACCAGCGATGTAAGCTGCGAAAGGGCAAAAGATCTGATTGGTTGCCAGAAGGTGGAAGCAGGGGAGGTGGGTTTAGAGGGGGCTGGCGCCCGGTTGAGAAGGGTCCCTGAGCCCGCGCTGGGGTCTGAGGTGCTGCCAGTAACTGGCAGGGAGGGAATTGAACCAGCGCTGACATTCAAACCAAGAGCTGCGGTAAACAAAGAGCCCTTCTGACCTGAGTCCTTCTTGGCTCGTTTGCGGGATTGCTTTTTACCTCTTTTAACGACATACGACTCTTGGCTCGGCATTGTGGGATCTGTACTTTTAGTGTGAATTTAAGTCACACTGGAGGTTTAAATCAAACACTAGCTGTGAGACCTTAATCCCATAAATAAATACAGTCAGCCAATCAGACTGCAGAGCAATAAAAAAAACAAAAAGGAAATACTCTTCTAAAGATTGTGTTAAAAATGACAAACAATGCTCAGCACAATAGGAATAAGTACAACAACTGGACGCTCAATTCATTTCAAAGCTCCATCTGAGAACAACATCCCAAACCGAGGGGCCAACACACGACCAATCCCGCTGTCTTAGCAGCACAAAGATCAGCCAATCAGATTAGCCTTGCATACTGATGGGGCTGCATGGTGCAATTCCAGTTCATAACAAAAAAAATGAAACAAAAGCCAGCCAGCCAATAAAAATCAGAAAATCAAAAATTATGAAAGAAAGTTCCCTTAATATGATTCAATAAATCTTCTTGAAACGCGTTCCCAAATCCTTCAAACCGGACTGATGTGGCAGAATGAGCATTCCCGTCTCGCAGTCTCGTGTAGGTGAGCGCTTCAGCCCACATGGCTCGGTGTGTGTGTGTGTGTGTGTGTGTTAATCCTCTTTCCCTCCACACACTCACCAGGCAGAACTAGTGGAGGAGGGAAGTGATAAAGGCGGAGAGAGAGAGAAAGAGGAGGAGGAGGAGGGGGGGTGAGGCTGAGCTACGGTGCAGTAATGGATGAATTTAACAGGTCACATTGAGAGGAGAACGAGCCAATCAGAACGCAGAGGTTGTTGTTGTTCGTCACCAATTTCTGCCACCTCAATTGTCCCGGGAGAGAAAGAGGAAAGAGAGGGAGAGAAAGAATGAGCTGAGAAACAAGCTATTATTTTATTCATTTGTTCACAACTCGCCCTTCCCTCCTTTTTGTCATGTTACCATCAGCACTGACTTGTTTTTCCTCTGATGTTTCCCAGTCTGCCTCTAATACTTGTCCACTGTAAATAATAGACTGCTTTAGTGTGCTTTCTGTTTTTTGCTTGAAATTTACACAACCCCATGTCCTTAGATGGCCCTGCTCATCCATTATAAACATTATATAAGAACAGTTTAAGGCTAAATTTTCACTTAAGAAGCGCACTAAGAGGTTTTTTCGGTAAGTGGGGCCTCTGGTGGGTGGATTTTTGTGTGGCATTTTTTGGGCTGAGCAAACTGTCAACAAACAAGCAGTGGGACTGCATTACGTCCTATTACTGTTGGAGAGATCTAAAAGCTTCACCCTGTGGGCTTTGTCCTTTTTATTTATTTTTTTTAATTTCTTTATTTATTTTTAGATATTGTAGATACTACTGTTATACTATCATTATTATTATCATTATTATATTTTTAATTAGATGATAAATTCATTATTATAATATCTGCTGTTGTTTTCTTTTGTTTTTACTTATTTTTTAATTGAATCTATTATTTTTAAATATATATTTTTAGTGATATATTCTATTATATTCATATTTTTGAAGTGTATTCTTCCTATGTCTTTTGAAATTATGTTTGTTTGTATGGAAAAGAAGAATGGCAATACCATGTTTTGTTGTTTTTGAAAATAGCAAACAAAAATTACTGTTTTTATTACTATGTTTTTCAATTAATTATAGCATTATTAATATTATTATTATTATTATAATGATTGCTTTTCCTTACTTATTTTATTAATTTGTTTTTTTTAAATGTGTACTTCCTATATGTTTATTTTTTTGTTTTATTATTAGAATTTTTTTCTTACTTATATATTTGTACACTTTTTTTAAGTGTCATCTTCCTATGTCTTTTTACATTTTGTTGTCCTTGAAAGTTTAGATAGTGTTTTACACATAGTAATTTTACTGTTGTTACTATGTTTATGTTTTTAAATTATTTAATAATTTTATTACAATAAGAATAATTGCTTTTCCTTGGGGCACGATAAAACACTGAAATAAGATATTTTAGAAACTACAAATCTACAAAGTATAATTGAAACGTGACACCATATATTCAAATCAGTAATCTTCAGCTTATATCTACAACACAGTGCATATGTATGACTGGTCATGGATATTTAATGATTGTTTCCATTGTGTGGAGATGGCAGGGTTGATAACAAAAGAGCACCCAGGTTATAGACATAGAAAGAAAGACAAAAAACAACATAGATGTCGAAGAGGGAACAAAGCTAGTTATGCTTAGCAAGCTCATATATTTATATGTGGCACTTTTAGCTCCTAATGTTTAAGTTGGTGTATTCTTTTTTTATGTATTTTCCATCAAATCTGGTTGCTGCCTTCTTTGCTCACCAAAACACTTCCTGTCACCATCCAGTGAACTCACCCTCAAAACAAGACCTTAAAATTTAAAATTTAAAGTCATCACCAGAACCACGTCTCTATCAGCCCCCTGGGGACCATAAAAACGGCATTTAACCCGCGATAAAAGGTGATTAGCTGCATGAAATATGTATATCTCGCATGTCTGTCTTCCCTACAGAGAGCCACCTCTGGTCTCAATGTCACACTCGTACTGCTTTGTCTGCAAATCCACCCAATTATGAAAGCACACACGTAGGACCACCCCCTTCACACACACACACACATACACACAGACAATGATGTATGAGATGCAGTGTAGGTGGTCATGCACTGCAGGTCACACAAGGCCTCAGGAGGTTCAGTGCTGGTGTAGCCGATACTGCACATACTACTACACCTACTTTGTTATGAGCCTGTTGGTGTTTTGTGTCGTCCATTTCACCTGGAATGTGTTACACTGGTGTGTGTGTTCATATACATGGTGGTTTTAGAGCACTTGTCTGAATGGATCTACATCTCCTGCCTCCTCCAACACACCCACCTGCACAAACTCACAGCTGCAGAACTTAAATTTACATGAAACCAATGATTAGCATCCAAGTTAGCTCCTGCATCATATAGTAAACCTCACATCTCCAGTCCAAACCTCTGTTCCCAAACTCTAAAAAAGCTTTAGAAAAAGTTTCTTGTCTGTCCTCTGGCTTAAAAACTAATCACAGAAAACAATTATCTCACAGCCGAATGGAAACTAATGAGCCAACAACGACTCCTGAATACTTATTAGACAGCTTTTGGGAGATAGCAGGTTTCTGCAGGCAAACTGCTGTTATGTAATTTTGCTGCAGAGCCTTTGGCTGGAGGCCATCTCTCCTCTGCATCCATCCTCCTCCTCCTCCTCCTTCTTTCACCATGTTATCAACTCTCATCCTTCCATCTTAGTACTGTATACACAGCAACTTTCCTTACCTTTACCCTCATTCTAACCCTCTGCAGCAACATTTACTTTTACTGATTACATAACCTTTATTTATACATTTAAGGTCCAGTGACTTCAAGAGATTGACTGGTGCAAGTTGTTTTGCATACTGCCCACAGCATAAATTCACTCATCTTCCACTTGCAAATTACTCTTTCCTTCCTCTGCTGAACTAAAACTGAACATTTCGTACTTTCGCCTTCTAGTTTCAGACACATACATTTAAAGGACAGCACCATCAAGTTTTTATGTATTTTTGTAGCTTCCCAGCAGTGTTCCAAGCAGTACGGTATGTTTCAGTTTGGATGTTTAGGTTTCAAAGGTACCATACTGAAAGTATTTGGTGGAAATGGGGCTTGAGTAACACACTGCTGTGGATGCCATGTTAGTTCGGATCCAAAAGTAACACAATAACTCAAACGAACCAGCCGATCGAGGCAGCAGAAGGGCAGCAACTCATGTGTTCTGCGAGGTAAAATTACTGTTTTGTCAAATAGTCTTGTGGCTTTGAAGAAAGCGATATAACGACTTCACTTGCCTATCAAGAAAGGCTGTCTGACAGCAAGGGAAAGTGATGAAAATATTACACTGACTATGGCTAAATACCTCATACAATCCTGTTTCAAAAAATGTGAACTAACCCTTTTAGTTATTATCATTGCTATCAGTGCTCGTCGCTTTAATGGCTGAGTGTGTGTTTCCATTTGAAAAAAAACTGAAAAGAACGCAGATGGGCCCGCTCTATAAAGATGCAAGTGTAGTCTTCATTAGGGATGGGTATCGTTAAGATTTTATCAACACTACTACTTTTATCGGTACTCTTATCGGTTCTTTATTTTTTCTAAATAATTACCCTCTTTGCTGATGTGATTCACTGCATGCAGGCAACATTACCGCTGGTAGAGGAAGGGGGCGCTGTTTGTGTCAGCCGGCAGCTTAGTTTAAATGTATTTGCCCAATTTTTAAGTCGCAAGCTAAGTTAAATGCTTAGACTACACACAGACAGCTGTCATTTTCGGCTAATAGCAAATTGTTACAAATAGGCTATGAGAGATTGAGGACAGAGCAGAATGAAATATCGCTGTTTAAATGTTCATGCTTGCTGATCACATGTATTGACAAAGTATTGGCTTTTTACTTGCTAAGATTTAAGGCACTACAGTCATGTACATAGCTGCCATCAACTCACGTAATTTTCGAGTTATCTTTACTTTGTTTCCACCGCAGCCTCTCAGCTGTTCACTGACTACTCCATGTTGTGTGTGTGTGTGTGTGTGTGTGTGTGTGTGTGTGTGTGGATGTGGAGGTCAGCCGCAGCACAGAGCGCAGATGAGATGCTGCAGGATGATGAATTAAACCAAAATGTTTTAAAGTAAGTGAGTAAGTATGTTTTAAAGTTTTAAAGTACCGCTAAAAGAACCGATAACATCGGAGCTTATCAATACTACAGTCTTTGATAATTTAGCCCCGGGGCTCATTTAATACTGTGTTTCAGTTCCCATCCCTAGTCTTCATCTCTCACTCCTCTGGATCAATCCATCTTAAAAACCTCACAGTACTCCTACACAATTTCCACTGTCAATGTCTCTTCTAATATGATCTCAGTTTTGAGATATGACTCACTGATTGCTCACCATTTTATAATCTCCAACAAGCAAAAACAGTTTGCAAAAACACCCAGCCGAAGAAACGTGATGATGAATGATTCAGTTTGTCTCAGACTGGTTACTTTAAGGCCTAGTTTAAGACTGTTGCTTCCTCCAGGGCATCTTCTTTGGTCTGTAGCCAACTCTCTGTGCCAACACAACTCCATTTCTTATTCAAACCAACCCTCTAAAAACCCTGAAGCTTTCAGGTCAGTTTGCCAAAAACATATGTTAATTGGAGGACTCTTTTGGCCTGAGTTGCTACACGATTTCCATTTCCATAATTCCTGCAGAGAGTGATATGTTTTGGAGATACTGATCGAGTATTCACAGTGGTTAATGCTTCAGGTTTGTTTTCGCTATGTCACCCTTTAGCTGCAGATACTTCCTCAAAATGAAACTGAATGGAGGATAATGAGAAAGAAAATGTGGGAGACTTTGTATTTCAGGTCTGAACAACAATCATATTGTGATATGTCAAAACTTTAAGGTCACAAAACATTTGCCTGTGTCAATGTTCATGCATGTGTGTTTGTCCTCACCCTCTCCTCAGCATTACGGTCATCTTTGGCTGGAGCAGGTCCATCCGGGGCCTCTGGACTTTGAGGCAGGTGTTTTTTCAGGGTGGGCTCCTGGTTCAGGGTGGTGTAGCCCACGTGTTCGTAGATGGGGTTTATGGTCATCTTAGCGATGTACTCCGCTGCCTGACAGAGGAGAAGGTGGCAGGTTTTTATTATTTAAGATTCAGTGTCCTCTAAAAGCCTTTCCACACCGAGGCATTTTATTGATGTGATTCATCTGCATGTTAATATAGTTTTTCAAACTGTTGTTTCTGTCATGAGTTCTTTCACAAAACGCAAATATTACACAGCAAAAAAGGAACATAATTTTTTTCAGAACCTGGTTGTTTTTTCTGACCTTTCCCACCATGAATAAAGGCATCAACCAACCATGTTGGGCTTTTACTTTGGAGGACTGTAAAACAACACTTATGCCCCGCTTCCAACAAGCAGCACGGTACGGTACAGTTCAGTGCGGTATGCTTTTTCCCCGTTTCCACCGTGAAAAGTTACAGAGTGATCGTCCGCTATTGACCAATCAACAGACTGCAGTGTTCACAGCTCCACCTTTTAGTACCAGATCTGTGTGCTAGGTACCCCAACAGAGGGGGGACCAAACATGGGGACGGTATGGAACGGTTCCATTGGTACCATCCACAACTTTTCATAGCGGGAACCGAAAAAGTGTACTGAACTGAACTTTAC
The DNA here is from genome assembly GCF_006386435.1 of Epinephelus moara. Lineage (NCBI taxonomy): Eukaryota > Metazoa > Chordata > Actinopteri > Perciformes > Serranidae > Epinephelus > Epinephelus moara. The sequence goes on from NC_065520.1 coordinate 223,477, forward strand.
CATACGGTGGAAACGGGATTAAAGGCAGCACATACTAGATCCACTTTTTCCATTCTTACCTTTCACAATAAAAGCCCTGGGCATATATCATACAACAAGGGTGTCTACAGGTATGACACTTAAATGTAATTGTATGAGCCATATTTAACTTATCATTTATCATTTATTCATTGAAATGGTTCCTCCGTACCACTAGAGGGCTGTATTTGATGTTGCAGCAGATGCCGCTGCCCTGGGGTCACCTTAGGCCATTTAACCAGGTTCAAAACAAATGTATAGGTTTTGCCATGCTAATTTGGGGGGAAGCAAAAAGTTTTCGACTGCGCTCAGTGTGGTTTTGTGAAGTAATCCGTGTTATTATTTTTATGTTGTTGGATGTGGCGTTATTGCCTGCTGTACGGACTAACGAAAGTTTTGTGGAAAATAAATGGCCGGATTATTTTGAGTTCTAAAGGAGGACTCGCATCGTTTTCTTTGAGTGCATGTCAAACTAAATAACGTAGCCCAGTTAGCATTAGCAGCCAGTAGTGGCTACAGTATAGGATATATATAGTCTTTTTGAAATGATTTTAAACCCAAGATAAGACTGAATTATGGACGAATCATTTTGTTTTATTTCAAGCATTGCAGGTGCATTTAAAGGTAAGCAGTATATATGTGGTGCAGTGTAAAACTTCAACTAAACGCCCAGTCCCTTTTACTAGCCTGGTGTGGCTTCCCATTTTGACAAATAAGCGCCTGTCTCAATAAATAGCCCGGGCTATTAATTTAAGTTTTATGGTATATGAATGAGGTTACATTTTGCCAACAGGCAAGTGCAAGTATAAAGTAAAAAGACAGTATTATACAAGTTCAGTGATAGGTTTAAAGCCTAGAAAGAAATTCAAATTTATGACTATTTAATGACTTTTAAGGCCTAAAATTTAAAAAAAATTACATTTAAGGCGCAGCATGGTGGAGGTGTGGTTAGCATTGACTGCTGCACATTTGCATTACTGTCGTCAAGTCTATTTGCATCAAAACCCTTTGTTGAGCAAGTGTTGCAACTGTTGTAACTGCGGGTTTGAATAGCTCCAATGCAAAGTAATGGCAGGCCAGTATTTTGCATTTTCGTGTCGTTTCTTCATCATGCACCAGGTGTGTAAAGTCCTCAGCAGAATCAGTGATTATTTTTCGTGCCTGTGAAACCACACTTGACCCACATGTCCCTGGATCTTTATCTTACAATACTATCCTTGACTTTACAGCACAGCTTTGCCCCACTTAGTACTTTCCTATTGTCTGAATAAACATATAAACACTTCATGGGGAGTGAGCTCAAGAAAACGGCAATGTTCTTTCTTCCTTCAGGCGTTACTTTCAAAGAATCCAGGGACTCAGACGATCAAGTAAACAAGCAGTGATCAAAGGGTAATGATATGTGAGTCAAGCTGAATTCCTGGCAAACATGAGCTTAAAGCACAGAGCTTTAAATGCTTCCACTTTGTAATCACCCATAATCAGCATTTACATCCAGTGATTACAGCCCTGATCAATCTAATTGTGCAGCACTGTTCTCAGAGCCAAAGCAGGAAGTTATTTTTTAGGAGAGTAAGAAGGAATGAGCGGAAGAAACACACACCTTTGTCTCAATATAGAGTGTGATGAGGCCGTCTGTGACCAGGTCGTGGATGGACTCGAACCTCTTCTCTCCAACAAAGTGCTTCCCGTCATGGTAGAGACGGAAGTTTCTCGTCTGGTTCCCAAACCTGGATGGAACAGAGGGAGATGCTTTAGCTTTAGGATTGTCTGGCAGCAGACTGGATACTAAAAGTTTAAGTTTGGGTTGGAGCATTAATGCTTAAAATGACCCATTTTTAATATAATATTTGATCAAAATGACAAGACTGGCTGGCTTCAAAGAGTGTGGAAAAAGAGATATAGGGAGCTTCAAAGCAAAATACAGCAAAGGAGGAAAAGAAAGAGGATTCTCCTTACTCTAACTCTGAGTCAAAAATGGCACAAACTCCATTATAGACAGACTCTGAACTGGGCCAACACATTTATCTGCTCCTCAGTGGATCACAGTGAAACCACCGCGAGATAAAACAGCACCATTAGATCATTAACCCAAAATCCAACCTTTCCTTTTCTGCCGACCCAGAGTGGGACACTAGTTTATAAAGTGGGTATTTATGGAAGGTAATTATAACCACAGGGATTGAAGAGGCAGTGAAAGAGAGAGAAACATGAGCAGGTGGAAGAATGGCACAGCTATGAATAGAGCAAACTGACCCAAAACCAAATTCAAATTATGCCATGCACCCATTTAAAAGTGTGACACCTATTTGGAGAAAATGATAGCTCACATTCAAGTCAAACTGATACGCTTACAAGCTAGTCAAGCACTTTGAACTTCTATAACATCAAACCTAAACACAACTGAAGCGCCTCTAAGCAAGATCAACCAGGAATTTAGTCACTTGATGCCTCAGAGAAGCTCCCATGAACCACCACTCCCTCACACTCTGACCTCTCCTCATGAGGAAAGGTGTGCAGAGCCATGTGAGTTCAGAGATGAGCGCCTTTGAGCAGCTTAAAGCTCAAACGGCTGCCTTTAAACCCTCACACCTCGTCTGAACACACGATCACACATGCTTCTCACAGCGCCTCTTTTTCTTGCCTTGTCACACAAATCTGTGCAGGCGTAGACAAAAGAGGTCAAACAACAGTTCCTGCTGATGTCTCAGGGGATTCACAAGAAGCAGAGAAGCAGAGAATGCACAGTAAAATATCTGTAGTTATCTCTTTTTGGCTTACATTTTAGTACTTGAAAATAAAGAAAATAAAAAACTATAATATTACCATTTATTTATTGTGTTATTTATTTATTTTTTAATAAATAAATAACACAATAAATAAATTGTGACATTAAATGCACCATTAATTAATTTGCTTCACTATGTATATACTTCCCTATTTTATTTTCTCATTTCTTTCTTATTTTTTAAAATTTTTAAATGTATTAATTTATTTTTGCATTATTTTTCATATTTATTTTTTACTTTTTTTAACTTATCTATTTTCATTTTTTATGTATTTATTTTCATTTTTTTATTTATTCCTTTATTCCTCCATACAGATTATGTTGACAGGGAAATACATAGTAACCTAACAAGCTCCTTAACAATTGTATTTAACTGTAGTTCTATGTAAAATGGTGATTTGGGATTGTCTAGACTCCGACCTGACTTAACTGTTTTTCTAGTTGTGGTGGTTTATTGGCTAATAAATGTACTGGAATACCTGTTCCGCTACTTAAGCTTACACTTATCCACTGGCACCACTGAGATCACATTTGTTCTTGATTGTCTGCATCTCCCTAAATTAGCTAAAGACACAAACATTACCTTAGAGCCAGTGTGTACGTGCCCGGCTGTCTCTGACTCTCTCTGATGAGGTAGCTGCCTTCAGCCTGACTCAGCAACTGGTCGGCCTCTTCTCTTGAGATCATCCCATGGAACCTGGACGTAAAAAGCAGCAAAATATTAGGTCAGGATTCCTTGTATCACAAAAATGAATTAGCTGTTGTAATACCAAGAAATAGTCTTCACACAACCTTACCAACAAATTTGAATTTTACCATGTTTTGTGTCTCAGTGACTGATGGAGAAAGGATCCCTACAGAAATAGACCTTTCAGTTCAGTTTAGTTTACTTTAGTTGGATCCCAATTGCATTGCAGGAGCTATCAAGTCCACAACAACTTTACATTTGTGACAGTGCACAAAACAACTCACATATAGCACTTAACAAAATAAAACAACCGGACTAAAACATTGACACAGACAAACCAGACCAGGTCCTGGTAAAACAACAATATTTAAGATCTATACATTTTCATGATTTCATTTGGTAAGTAACCGCGAGTTTGGGGCTAAATTTTGCTCCGATTGCCTGATGATGCTTCATTACTGTAATATTAGACCAAGTATTTACACAGCACACTCACATTTTACTCATATGTTTCCATATACACATTACAAGTGCATAGTTTCCAGGAAAAACAATATTTTTACCATGCATGAAGTTCATTACAGTGCATGAATCATATTATATAGGTCACCTTTCCTTGTAGTCTTATTTGGAAAACATGACAATATGATTGGCATTGTTGAAGAGTGCGATGGTTAAACATAAAGTAAGTAAGTAAGTAAATTTATTTATATAGCACTTCTCACAGAGAGGACTCACAAAGTGCTTCACAAGATAAAAAACAAAAAATACAATAACAGAAACAATGCAAAATACACAAAAACAAATAAAAAAGCAAAGTGCAGCGAAATACAGAGATGATACAATGGACAATTAATGGAACGCAAGCCTAAACAGATGTGTTTTTAACTGCTTTTTAAAAATGTCCAAGGAAGAGGTCGCTCTCAGCTCATGAGGTAGTGCATTCCACCATTTCGGTGCAACAGCCTTAAAGGCTCTATCACCTTTCGTCTTTAATCTTGTGTGAGGGACAGTAAGTAGGTGGCCTTCAGCGGACCGCAGTGACCTGACAGGACAGTGAAAGGACACCAGATCCGTCAAGTATGCAGGTGCTTGACCATGGAGGGCTCTGTAAGTGATGGTTAGAATCTTGTGCTGGATCCTGAAATTAACAGGGAGCCAGTGCAGGGATGCCAGGACTGGAGTGATGTGAGTGAACTTATGAGTTCTGGACAGAAGCCTGGCGGCAGCGTTCTGGACTAATTGGAGGCGGTCTAATGAAGTTTTATTTAGACAGGTGAAAAGAGAATTACAGTAATCCAGACGTGAGGAAATAAAAGCATGGATGATGGATCTCACTCTTAAACAAAAAGGTCTATATCTGTAGGGATCCTTTTCATAATGTTATCAGACACTTAGAATAACAGTCTGAGCCTGTCAGTGGCAACAACAAGCACTGTTAGTGGACGTAAAGTGACGGCTCATTGCCCTGAGTGGTTATATTGCAGCCTGTTTCATCTCGCTCATATGTTGTTCCTGTTAGTCACTCAGCCACAAAAACACGTGAAAATAGGGTCCTGGTTGAAAAATACTTTCGTTACCCTTTAATGTTTGGTATTGCATGGCAGTAATGACCCTTGCTCCACAAAGCATGTTTTTATGTATGTGGGAAACTTTGGATTAAATGTAGCAAAAATGAACAGCAAAAGCTATATGGTAGGTACAGATGGATTCAAAACCATCCTCATTGTTGGAGATAAATTGAGAGAATGTGCCTCATGTAAATCACTGATAACGAGAAGACAACTTACTCTCTTCCATAGTATTTAGGTCGGTTGTCCACCTGCAGGGAAAAGAAAAAAACACGTAGTCTGTAAAATGCTAAAAAAAAAAAAAAAAAAAAGTAAAAACTGGGATTTCCATACAAGCTTGAATGTTTACATGACACAATAACACCAACAATGTCATATTGCTCTGTAAGACACACAAAAAAACAATATAATGTGTGAAATGCCCCCACAGCTACACACTGTGTGCTCGTCGTGAGTGTGTGGGCGCAGAGAATATTGCACGAGTCAGATAAAAAGCTGAACATTGTGTTGTTCTTAACAAAACTGCTGTCGAGCCAATAAATCAACAAAGATCCAACAAACAGTGCTGAATATTAATTTGGCTGCTGTGTGTGTGTGGAAGAAGGTAGGCAGGTGTGTGTGTGTGTGTGTGTGTGTGTGTGTGTGTGTGAGAGAGAGAGAGAGAGAGATAGAGATAGAGGCAGAGAGGAAAATAAGCAACATACACACTTAAGTTTAGACGTTAAGCCTTGTATGTGCAAAATGCCAACACTCTCCTGTTCTGGGAGTAAATGTGGTGTGTCTAGACTGTGTATTATTAGCAGAAACCAATCTTGCCAGTTCAATAGAGTGAACGCCAGTATTAACTAAAAGCCTTAATACAACAGAGTCAAGATGGTAACAGTCAGAGTTAGCCCTCTCTCATCAGCCATGCAGTTGCACCTCTGGACGCCTACCAAACTGCTCTGAGGTCTGTCAGTAAGCGATGGATGGCAGACAAATATCCATTCCTAGTGTTCTAGACTGCCTTGACTGCACATTCATGTACAGAGCTGGAGGGAATAAGCAATGCATTGTGAGTCTCATCTGCATAAACAGTGTATTTCAAATTTAATTATGAAATAATTTGGTAGTGAGTGAAATGTTTAATGCAGGGAGTAATTATGTATAGAGTTTGCTTTCAATTTTGTACATGATGTATCCATTTAGGCAGATACACTGCATGTAGGTTTTTGAGCATCCTATATTTAAGGTGGATTTATACTTGTGTCAGCTCTATGCAGAGCCCACACTGTAGCCTACGCCGTTGTGAGCATTTATACTTGTGCAGTGGTGTCTGTGTCACTCTGCAGTTACAACTCCAAAACAGTAGTCGGCAGTAGGGCTTTTGTGAGGTGCTTTAAAGTTTAGTTGATCAAAACACACCCAAAACACACATTAAACATGAGTTAATAGTAGGGCTGCCACGATTAGTCGACTAATCGATGACTAATCGACTATTAAAATAATTGGTGACTATTTTAGTAGTCGACTAATCGGTTTGAGTCATTTTTCATAGAAAAGTACTATAAAAGTACCCAAAATACTCTTATTGCAGCTTCTTACGTTGAAATATTGGCAGCTTTACACACTCTCCCATGACAGTGAACTAAAACCCTTCAGCGTGAGTAGGAGACAAGACATTAGATGACGTAATTTTGGGGTTTGGGCGAGACAGACCGACATTTTTCAACATTTTAACACATTTTTCGATGAAATGATTAGTTGACTAATCAAAGAAATAATCAACAGATTAGTCGACAATGAAAATAATCGTTAGTGGCAGCCCTAGTTAATAGAGACCATTTCAAACACAAGTACACAAATCAGCTTCACTATAACTCGCAGCATTCACAGACAAAGCACTTGTCTTTTGCTGGACATATTTTCCTCACAAATATAATATGCTAATGTTTTTAGCACAAGCCTATGGCATTTTGCATTGTATAAATTATCCTAGCGACATGCAGAGATTTCCTCTGCTCATAAGAAGCCAGGGACAACAGCAACATTTAACAAATGTAACATTACAAAATTTGGCTCCATTAAAGCTCACAAGGTTCACTGACAAGACAAATGTCTTATACTAAACATGTTTTTCAAACAAATACAACATGCTAACGTTATTAGCACAAGCCTATGGCATTTTACATTGTATAAGTTAGCCTAGCGACTAGCAGAGATTCCTCTACTCATATGAAGCCAGGATAAATTACACACAGGACTTAAAATACTATTTTCGGAGGCTTTATTGTCTACACAATTTATTGTTTCTTATCTGTGAAATAAAAGTAAATAAAAGCTTATTTCCACTGAGGGAAATAGTTTTTAACTTACAGAAATAGACAATATCATCCCCCTGCAGAGCCGGAGAGCCACTGTTATAGACGTGCGCAATCGTGAGTTCTATCGCCACCGTTTTAGACATGCATGTGTGAGTTTCAGAGCCACTGTTTTAAACATGGGCATGCGTGAGCTTGAGGGGGCGGGGTATCCAGAGCCATAGAATAGAACATTCAAGGACTATTCAAGGGCTCTGGGGGTATCTATCAATCATTTTAATGTGGCCAATCAGAGGCTCACAATCCCCAGTCAGTCAAAAACTTAGCAGTTTTTAATTCAGCCAATCACTTCACAGTTATGCGCGTGGTCAACATTTCAATTAGCTAGCTATGCTAGCGCTACCTAGCATCTGTGTATCAACTCCCCCATCATAATGATATAGTAACTTCAACCACAGCTCATTTTAGAGGGACCACCATGAGAAATGTGTTCTTTGTAAAAAAATTATAGCAACGGACAATGCATCATCGCTGTTTGTTTCTGGCTGCCAGCATTAGCTAGCTAAGTTAGCTGAAAAGTTGTCTATTTCGACCTCAAAATGTTAATCAGAAACGTTGCCGTCTGTTGATACTTTGTAAAGGTTTAATGCTAGAATGGGTAGTCTGGAGGGACAAGTCAGCCTGTCTGGTGGGGAAGGGGCACGAAACCTTCGCTAGCTTACTACATTTTCACCTGTTTAGGGGTCCTCCACCAGAAAATTTTGAGCATTAAACAATCAATTTCCTTCTCAAATTCTAAATGTTCCCTCCCGAAATCTACACATATGAAATATAGTGAAGAAAAAAGTTGATTACTGGATCACAAATATAGTTTTCTTGTCATGAGTTACAACCCAGCCCTGCCTGTGGTGGACAATATACAGTTTATCTGACCTTGGTGTTTGCATAAAGCTTAAGTTTCAGTTTTCATAATAATGTAACCTGATGGCTTTTAGCTAAAGGACAGTCTCCTCTCACTGAAGTCACCCCGACATGCCACAAATTAAAAAGTACCAGCCTTAGATAAGTGCTTATTGGTGCATCATTAAACCACATATGGCTGAACTCCCAGCAGACTACATGTAGCTGCCGGTAGTGGGCGGGGGGGGCTTCTACTCCGTCTGTCTGCTGATTTAACTGGGTCAGCACCGACTACCTGACCAGACCGGGGCATCAGAGCCAACAGCTGTTCACTTAGCATCTACAAGCACACTACCATCCATTAAAGCGTGCCCTAAGAGGACTGTCTTTTACAGATTAACACAAACACCAGACATACAATCCTTCATTATTTAATCCCTGGTGGATTCCCCCAAACCTTGCTCAAACCCCCACCCACCCACACACACATCTGGTGGCTCTCCCTCTTGTGGGTAGAGGTGCTGGCATGTGGCATTTCACCTAGGACAGAGCCTCTACTTCATCTGTATAAACTTAGCTTACAAAAACAGATGCGTATATTTATGTTGTTTTCATGAGAAATTAAAGGCCAACACTTCTACACACCTAAATCAAAGAAACATATTTTTCCTCTTAGCTGTAGTGCTGTTTATTAATCTAAATTGTTTTGGTGTGAGTTGATGAGTGTTGGAGATATCGGCTGTAGAGATGTCTGCCTTCTCTTTAATAAGGGCGGCAGTAGCTCAGTCCATAGGGACTGGGTTGGGAACCGGAGGGTCGCCTGTTCGAGTCCCCGCCCGGACCAAAACATGGAGCGTGGACTGGTGGCTGGAGAGGTGCCAGTTCACCTCCTGGGCACTGCCAAGGTGCCCTTGAGCAAGGCACCGAACCCCCCAACCACGTGGGGCGCCTGACCAAAGGGCAGCCCCCCCACTCTGACATCTCTCCACTTAGTGCATGTATAGGTCCTGTTTGTGCATGTGTGTGTCTTTCAGACCTGTGTGTAATTGACAAGCAAGAGTGAAAACATTGAATTTCTCCTCAGGGGGATTAATAAAGTAAATAAACTTAAACTTAATGGAACTACATGGCACTCAGCTTGTGGTGCTCAGTGAGCCAAAAAATAGCAAAAAACAGCAATGTCCCTTTCCAGAAATCATGACCCAGTTACCTAAGATAATCCACAGACCTTGTTGCGAGCAGTTTCGTGTATTTTCGTACTACACCTGACAAGCATATTGCCGTGCACAAGAAAGCATGTATCTACTGGATACAGCTCAGCCGAAGAGGACGCCAATAATGTTTAAATCTCGCACAAGCCTCTAGTCCATGAGTAGACAATTGTACCAATATCACTGAGGAACAACTGGAGTGGATAACTGCTATAGTGTTGTTTAGTCTCAGTCCTACTGACGCAAATATAACAGGAACTGATGCTACTACTGAAGGTGCTTTTACCAACATGAAAAAAACGATGCTGTGTTTAACATTCTAAGACTGGTTTACCAGTTGCCTTCCCTAAAGACAATGGATTGGTGAACTACAACAAAAACAATCAACCCTGCTACAAGCCGAGTCAGCGAATGCAGCCTCTGAGGAGACGAAACACACATACCCAAAGACACACTATGAAATGTTCAGCTTGCTTGAGGCTTGATCCACACCATTATTGTTTCAGACAGTAATTGTATGTGATGCCACAGAGTATGCCTGTGCAGTGACGATACAAGGTAATGGGATACCTAAGTGACCCCCTTAGGGTGCTTTGGCTTTAATTCAAATGGAACATCTGTGGGAGGATATACCCAGATGACAACTCTACTGACATCCTGCACCTGTGCTCAAATCTCCTGCTCCTCATTTAAGCTACATTGTCATGTGCTAACCCAAATAGCACAAGGGATCATTGCTGTTGCATGGAAAGTGGCACAACATCCGCAATGAACATTTTGAGGCTTCATTATCTCAGCCCAGTCGGCAGAAGAAAATTCTGGCATTGCATGTTTCATACATTTTACATCAATGTTTCTACTGTGATGTAACATATGAGCTGACTTTTGTCATCTGGAGGTGGAGGGGATAATAGATGGCGTAACACCAAGGTGAGATGCAGTGACCAGGTAGTTGCTGCCACGCTGCAGACCACTGTTGAGCCCTGTTTCCACCGAGCAGAATGGTATTGTTGGTACCCATCTTTCCGTTTCCACTGTGAAAAGTTGTGGATGGTGCCAATGGAACCGTTCTGTACTGTCCCGAGTTTTGGTCAGAAAAAAAAGCATCATGGAACATTGTTCCTGTGGGCTCCAGCAACACTAAACCCCTGCGCTTGCCTGAGAAGGACTAAATGCACAAACCTGCTATTTTAAAATATCCCACTGAGAAACTGAAAATGTTGCCGTGCAACTTCGTTCTGTGGACGATAAATGAGGTGCAGATGTTCCATCTATGAGGAAACACAGTAAGTGCTGGATGGAGCAGTGAGTGAAAACAACCCCGCCCACATTCAAGAGTACTGTTACGGTGGAAACGCTAAATGGACCTAAGGTCTTGGTACCATGTCTGAAGAGTTACTTTTGGTTCCAAAGTTACCGTACTGAAAGTATTTGGTGGAAATGGGGCTATAGAGACCAACAAACAACAACTCTTGGTTTAAGCAAGTCATTGCTGTGTTTCCAGCGGCTTTTTGGTCACCAAATGTGGAATTTTTTGGTGTGACCTGTTGCTGATTTTCCATCAGGGATAGTGCCATGAAAAGCAGTTGTTTTTTACCAAGACATTGCTGCGTTTTCAGCAAGCGTCATTCCCCCAAAACTGGGTATTTTTAGCCATAACATGATCTTTTCCTAAACATAACCAAGTGTTTTTGTGCCTAAACATAACCATGTTAACCACTGTCATGTTGAAACGTAAAGACATCTCTCTATAATTTGTAGACCCTTTGCTCTGTATCTTGTCCAACAGAAGTGGTATTTTTGAAGAGCAGTACCATAAAGTCTTTAAACTAAATAGTGTGTTGAAGGGAGACATGACAGACTTGTTAAACATCGGCTGGCCGACAATCAGAAAGTGTGTTCTTACTTCGCAGGTGCAGGTCAGTCTGCGTGGGTGAGGTGCCTCCTGCTGGAGCTGGTACACTATGGCAGAGAACACACAAATCATCATCTAAGGGCACGCTGCCAGCATGCAGAAACCCTCCAGACAAAGAATAAGTGTATAGCAATCTTAAATTCAAGATTAAAATCAGAATAATAACACACAAAATGGTAAATCAATACTTACAGTAAGACTTCCACACTGGTGGCCTGTATTCATCATGATCTGAGGACAGACAAGTACAAGATCTTTACAGTAACTTAATTTCCTTTGCTACAGTGCCCCCAAGTGGACAAAACATGACATCTGCCTGCTCCACTGAATGTCTCAATTTTGATACAAACCATCAACGAGATAAGATCGTAGCTCTCTCATTTAATTTAATCTATCTTATTTTATATCAGTGACATAATACAGAGTATATATTTGTAGGGGGAGCTTGATGTAAAAATCAAAAGCAGACATTTTACATTCAATCAAATGAGCTCAAATGCTGGTTTAAAGGATGAACAGTTGGAGCTGGATGAGGATTTTGGAGCAATCATGATTTTTATTAAGGCCATTGCCAAATAAACAAGCTAAATAAACAGTTTCATGTCTAAAAGATCCTCACACTGACAGCATGACTCATGAAGTTACGGCTTTCAGCTACTTCATTTTCTGCAATTACCTCTGGGTATTACACTGATGCATGATGCTCTTTTACAACAACAAAAACCTCACTGAGCATAAACGGCGTCTAAGTGACTTCGTACATAAATCTACTCTGTGAAGCATAAAAAGCCGTGAAAGATTAATTTGTATTGCTCCGCAGAAAGGACGGCTTGTAAATGAGTTTTCACTGCGATGTTTATCTTTCTAACACCCAGAAAAGCTTGTGCTGTCACCGCCTCGGGCCAGCCTTCTAAAATGAATTGTAGATGGGTATCAACGCTGTAGCAGTGTGTCCTCGTTGCTTGTTCAGCTGTTGCGGAGCATAAACAACGCTGACATTAATATGAGACTCTTTGCAGCATTAGACAGTGAGGAGAACAGGATAATTTTCAGCCCGAGCACTCAGTTGGAGTTTGGCTGAACAGCTACTGAACATTTTCGGTAAAAATCCAACAATGTGATTATTACTGTGAAACCCTTTCAGGTGCAAAGTCTATGTTTGTACAATTATCCACTGACTCATTGTGTCCAAAACTGCAGGAACAACTGAAACTAATCGTGGAATCAGCCAAAGAGAATGACTTTGTTTCAGAACTAAACTTGCTCCACTTGTATATTAAAAAATCAGTAGGAAATCAACTAATCTATCTGTCCTTTGGTCAACATCTTGCACGCTGTCTTCCATCTCCTCTGCATGTGTAAAACTAACAGCCTGCTTCCTGTCTTGGTGTACTCTGTGTTCACTCTGCAAGCCTTATCTATTCAACACTTGCCGTCCCGGTATCCTGTCTTCAAAATAACTTCCAAATCCTCCCTGGGCAAGTGTCTCAGCCTCTGTCTCAAGACAGCAGACCCTCACAGTCAGACACACTCACAAGAAACCAGACAAAACATATCGACCGCTGACAGCTCACAGGGTCTGCAACAGGGGTGGAAAGAAATTAAATGCAGCGATTTTACAAAGGTGGTACAGGGACAACAATAACGCCTTAGCTGAGTATCTCTATTTTTACAGCGTTATGTGTCATCTGGTGGATTTTCGCTGGCTCTAGGGCTGTTGCTCAAACTACAGATTATTCCTCTGCATTTTTGTGTACCCGCCACCACAGACACAAAGAGTACTGAAGCACAACGAGAGAATGAGCTGCCCTTCTCTTTCTCTATCTCTCAAACTTGGACCAAAGCCAGACCAAACCAGGCAGTACTGATCAAATCTAAACCTAGATTCTGTTACTCTATCACCTGCTTCTCACCTCACCACCAGAGTCTGTGAACAGGAAGTCCATGCCATACTGTTTACCGTACTGTGAAAAGACCTCGGACAGTAAAACTAGGCATAGCTGAGCACATATAAACCAAGATTCTACTACTGTATCACCAAATTCTTGCCTTAAATGTCTTCAGAAACATATTTTAGCTTCCTGTTTAATTGTAATTTGAGATCATTTGTTACAAGCCAGCCGCCACAAAACGAAGGAGCTTGCATTATGTCACCAACCAGCAGGAGCACTTAGTGGTCTGATACGGCACATTGCATTCTGCTAACTGTGGGTTTTCTATCTATTCAGCAAAAGAAAATACTACAGCCCTTTGTCTATGTTTTCTCTGGTCATGTAGCACCAATTTCAAAAGTATTTGTGTTGCTCTACTGTACAAACAGCCTAGTTTTAAAAAGCCCATCTTCCCAGCAGTGAAATACAGAACTTACATTACATAGTCTACAATAACTGCTTTACCAAAGTAAATGTAGAAATAAACAAAATAAAAAAGTGAAAGTCCTGCATTTAATACATTGCCTGGGTAAAGTACAGTATCAGTAATGTATCTGTACTTTAAGTATCAAAAGTAATAGCCCTGTCAGTGTTTTTTGTATATATGTATATATATATATATATATATATTACTAGTGGTGAAGTGTATCTGTGATACTGCTTTGTGTTTTATTACTGTTAGTTTATTATATTGGTCTTTGTTTTCTGCAGATTACTTATAACGTCGATATGTGTGTTTCTTTTTACCAATGTATACTTTTTTTCCTGATGCTTTCTGCTTTTCCTTACCCCTATGCTGCAAATTTTCCCACTGTGGGACAAATAAAGGATTATCTTATCTTATATATGCCAATGTTTTTTTTGGCTGATAGGTGGGTATACTGTAAACGGCCAGAAAAAGGGGTGTACTCCGTATACGTGCGTATACCCTCCACTACACCACTGAACATCACATATTAATATAATTAGGTATTAATGCAGATGCATTACTGTGTAAGCTGCCTTTTAATGTTGCAATAGCTCATGGTAAAGATAACTAAACTTCTTTATACACTGTTGGATGGTTTAATCTATAAAGCTGCATCACATTTTCTGAGATAACCAAATGATTTGTGTGTAAAATCTAAGTCTGCAAGGTACCCACCATCTATAATTGTGAAATAAATAAAGTGAAGTAAGACTTGAGGGGAAAACATTAAGTACTACTTCAAAATTGTACACGAATAAATTGATTTAAAGCTATGCTACTGAATCCTTATTTCTAGTAGCCTCTCCAGATTTCACCAAAATACATAACAGAAACATGATCATAATAAGTGATGGCTGCCCCCACAACAAACAAGTAAAAATGCAGACACAAACACACCATTAAATACACTCAGATCAGGACACAAAGGCCAGTACCAGAGGCGTGATGCTGCTTACCAAAGACATTTAGGGCCATCTTGATTCTGTGATATGATGATAATGATGATGAACAATTAACCAGCAGATCCAAATTCCTATCAAAACGGACCCATTTAGTTAAAATCCTGAAAGAGAGAAGATAAAGAATAAAACAAATAAAGAAGAGAAGAATATGTTGAAAGTGTTTAAGCACTGCCTGAGGTGAGCTGCCCTGGCTGAGGTGAAAAACAGCTGAGTAACGGTGAACAATAAATGATCGAGCTCAGATTAGAACACAGCTAACGTTAGCGGACTCGGTACTTCAGCTGGCAGGCTGAACCAAGCATAAAACCCAACTAACGGTTGTTTATTTTACGGTGAACTGTAAAGAAAACATTTGCTTTGTGACACAGTGGCAGTGCAGCGGCGGCGGTTTACAGCAATATCAAATTACACACTGGTTTATTAATGAAACGGTTAGCTAATAATACGGAGTACTCACATTCAAATCCATTCTGCATTGTGGTCGCCATCTTGCTGGGTCACGTGAGCAGGCTCGCCCTCTCTCTAGAGTAACTATGGCAACGGACATTACCGATGATACCTTGTGGTATGACAGACGTCATTACTCCCGATTTAAAGTTTGTTTTTTTTATACTACAAATAATTTATTATGGGTACATTGTGTTACATTATATCGTAGCTGTTGTAATAAGCAACGTTGGGTATTTTTTTTAAAGAAATAACCAAAGCTCCAAACTAGATATCTAACTGGGAAAACGTCTGCCCTTTCACTTGCAGGCAAATGGTACCTTAAATAGTGACAATAATAGTATCTTTCTCGCGATTAAAAATACGTATTTTTTCTCAGGAAATCATGGCCGGTTAGCTCAGTTGGTTAGAGCGTGGTGCTAATAACGCCAAGGTCGCGGGTTCGATCCCCGTACGGGCCAAGTACATTTTTCTATACTGCCACTAACCTACCTAAGCACATCATGATCTACTGATAGTGAGAAAATCAAGGTAAGACATTTTCTTGACTAACTCAGGGGAATCAAACATACAGCCAGGGGGCAACAACCCGCCGCCAAACGGTCCAATCACGCCCACTGGATGACCTTGTACTGAGAGGTTTCAGGAGAAATTTAAACAGTGAGTAGATACTTCATGTACTTACTGTGGTCATATTTAAATATATTAAATATACATATTGTCAGCCAGCAGCTCCAGTACAAAAGAATCTGTATCAGACTTCTGTCTTAAAACAGTATGGGTTGGTCCCTGCTGCTGAGGCCCTCACCAAACTTCAGATTGCAAATTGTTTATGGTATTTAAACAACTATGTTTTCACGACCCTAGTCTATAATCAAATGCAAATAAGAACTGTTATGTTTTCATTAGCTTACAGTAAGTCATGTATATCTACAAGCAGAGCCGGTCCTCTCCCTCCGCCATGTTGTCCCCTCTATAGGGCCATTTGTGTTTTTGCACTTCGCACTGGCATCCATATTTCTGCTCTCCGTTTGGCACATGGAATAAGTTTCAGTTCTGCAACCTCACAGCTAGATGCTCCTCTATCCTGCACTCTAGACCTTTAAGTAAAAGTATGTAGGTTGCCTATTACTTCCAAAATGCTCTTAAACAATCAAAAGTAAAAGTACTCATAATTTAGACAAAAAGGCCCTGTAGGTGTGTTTTACGTTATTATGTTTCCATAATAAGATAGATTGATACTATTTTAAACACTGTCTGGTAGCTTCATCTACAACAATGCATCATACTGTATAAAGTCATGATTTTGCATGTAAAGTCTTTCTCTACAAAGTGTTGTCTGTGGTTGTAAAATAAATGCAGTGGAGGAAAAGTATAATATTTCCCTCTGAACTGTAGTGGAGAGGAAGTGGAAAGTTGCGTGACATGGAAATGCTTGAGTAAAGGTCCCCTAAAATTAGTATTTACAATAGTTTAGTAGATGGAGTAACATACCCTAAATACATCCGCAGATTATGAGACAATGGGCCCCTGGGCATGGATATGCAAAGGGCCCCGCCACCTCTCCTACGTAGGAGCAAGGCACACAGACTTTATTAATTCGTATCTTTGTAGTCGTTACACATCTCTTTGTGATTTTGTGTCTCTTGGTTGTCGTTTTGTGTGTATTTGTGTTCATTTTGCATCTCTTTGTGGTGATTTTAGGTCTTTTCGTGGTGATTTTTCATGTCTTTATTGTCATTTTGCGTCTCTGTGGTGATTTTAGGTCTTTTTGTGGTGATTTTGCTTCTCTTTGTGATCAATTTGAGATTCTTTATTATAATTTTGCATATCTTTGTAGTCATTTTGCATCTCTGTGGTGATTTTAAGTCTTTTTGTGGTGATTTTGCTTCTCTTTGTGATCAATTTGAGATTCTTTATTATAATTTTGCATATTGCGTCTGTGGTGATTTTAGGTCTTTTTGTGGTGATTTTTCATGTCTTTATTGTCATTTTGCATGTCTTTGTGGTGACTTTAGGTCTTTTTTGTGGTGATTTTGCTTCTCTTTGTGATCAATTTGAGATTCAATATTATCATTTTCCATATCTTTGTGGTCATTTTGCGTCTCTTTGTTGTGATTTTGCGTCTCTTTGTGGTGATTATGTCTTTTTGTGGTGATTTTGCATGTCTTTGTTGTCATTTTGTGTCTCTTTGTGGTGATTTTAGGTCTTTTTGTGGTGATTTTGCTTCTCTTTGTGATCAGTTTGAGATTCCATATTATAATTTTGCATATCTTTGTGGTCACTTTGCATCTTTTTTTGCTAATTTTGCATCTCTTTGTGGTCATTTTTCCCCTGTTATAATGAATTTGTGTCTCTTTGTGGTTGTTTTACCCTTTTGTGTTGCAGTTGTGCATTTCTTTGTAGTCATTTTATGTTTCTTTGTAGTCATTCTAAGTCTCCTCCTTGCAGTACATGTCTCTTCGAGTCCCATTTTGCAGGTGAAGGCCAGGGGGCCCCCTAACACTTTGGACCCCTGGGGCTGTGCCCAGTAGACAGACAGACAGACAGACAGACAGACAGACAGACAGACAGATAGATAGATAGATAGTACTTTATTGATCCCTTCCTGGGAAATTCTTGTAGAAATTCTGTAGGCCTGTTCATTAAGCCATTCATGCCTGT
This sequence comes from Epinephelus moara, assembly GCF_006386435.1. NCBI lineage: Eukaryota > Metazoa > Chordata > Actinopteri > Perciformes > Serranidae > Epinephelus > Epinephelus moara. Next base: position 241,341 of record NC_065520.1, read on the forward strand.
ATACAAGTATATAGCCAGTGTTTGTGCAAGAAATATATATATATTTCCATAATAAAATACATTTAAGTTACACACTATATGCACATACTAGGTGATTTTTTTTTATATATTTTTTTTTAAAATACGATTTTCACTACCTTCTTATTTTTAACTTATGTGGTGTCAGTCCATTTTTAGATTTTGTCTTTGTTTAAAACTTTTTTTCCTAATCCACAGAAATATTAAAATACTACATTTCTACTCTTAAATTTTCCAACAAGTTTTACTGACTCTGTATGGTGTAAAAAACCCAAATAAATTATTTTTTACTTAATTAATAGCAGAATATTTAATACCAAGCAACCATATTTTATGCCAGTTTAATTCTCCATAAAGACAAGAAACATGTTTTATATTATATTTCTGAGAGGCTCCATTTATTTGAGCATTTTAAATAAAGCACTCCAGTACCGACCTTTGCCTCCACACTGTCATCTCCCCGCTCCCCCATGCGGTGGCGCTGTTCATCCGCCCTGGCTGCACGCTCTCCCTGCCTGGCTGACACTGGAGCCGGGGCGCTGTGCTGGAGGCGGTGTGTGGAGCTCTTTATTGTTCCAGTAGAAAGCTCAATGCACGGTTTCCCACATTGTCTCAATGGCTACCACACAGAAACCACGTCCCACCTGAGAGGGAGCGGTTCGGCTGCGAGGAGAGGACTCACTGACCCAAACTTAGAGCTCGGTGCGGGATTTACCGTCCGCCTCGGAAATAAACGCTCCTACAGACGGACAATCTGTGGATCCTGAAGAAAGAGAGGGGTAAGGAAATCATGCTATCCGGATTATGAAGCGAGGTTACACGTAGCCTCTCCGGTGCTCCTTGTGTGGAGCTCACTTGTGTTCACATTCAGCTACATTTGTTACAATATGCGTTTCCAGTTTAGAGACTTTGGCTCCTACAGTGCGTGATGTTTGACGAGCCTGCTGTCTTAAAGTATAAGCTCGCTTCCATTGCAGCCAGCCTGTTCATTTTCCTAATCGGCTGAGCTGTAGGAGGTCCAACAGAGCTTCTTTTACTGTAAGCTTAATTAATGATAGACAAGGGTCTCCAGGAAGTGCTACAAACATTTACACAAAGTTAACATTTCCTGCATGTTAGTGTTTAACTGGCATGTGCTTTTGGTGATGTTTTATATTGTGGATTTTTTCCAGCTGCCTTTCCATTCACCAAACCTTGTCTTTGTCATCACATGCACATTAATATATAGCGCACACACACACACACACACAGCAGCCCTGTCTCTTGAGTGTGATCAGGTTGCCTTTTAGCCTACTGACATCTTTACTCTGGCCTAAAGGATTACTCTGCTAACCTACATCCTGGGGCTTGCACTCTCAGCCAACTGTACTCTAATGTGTGTACCTTTATTTAGAGGTGTGTCTGTTTCACTTCACTTGACAAAGCTGCTGCATGTTGAGCAGTATCGCGCCTCCTAGGTCCTCCTTGGTGTTGTCACTGGCAGCTGATAATGTGCACGGCACCCATAAGGTGACAAGGGTATAGGGTCAGTGAAGGCAGCACCTAGGGTCAGCTTTGTTCTAAATTAATATTGGGTACGATTTAGGGGGATTTGGTAGCACCTAGCAGGGAGGATTGCAGATTGCAACCAGCTGAAACTTCTCCCTGTAAGATTTCCTTCACTGGAGATTTTTACCAAGCAACCATATTGTGCTCCCGGTTGGACCAGGTGATTTAAACTGGTAAAACACTGAATTAAGCTGTTTCATGTTAGAAATTAGTGTGTCTTCCTTGCTTTTTGGCAAGCTGTGAGCCCAGCATCTGCAAATGTGTGCTCATCTTATTTCTGATCCAGGTGTTCACGAGGTTTTTACCAGGAGCCGAATTATCCGTAGAGGTTGCTTCCTCTCTGAAACTAACAGACAAGGTGATTTAAGCCAGTAAAAATACTGAATAAAGCAGTTTCAAGTCAAAAATCAGTGATTCTCCAATGCTGTTTGGCATGTCAGAGACGGACCACGAGTGAAACAATGTCTAATGTGTGCTCACTTTTTTCTCTAATAACTTAAGAGCCAGACGTTCAAGAGGTTTTTACAGGGAGCCGAATTATTGGCAGAGGTCTCCTCCTCTCCAAGACAAACAGACCAGGTGATTTAAACTGGTAAAAACACTACACAAAGCAGTTCCGTGTTAAAAATCAGTGATTCTCCAATGCTGTTTGGCATGTCAGAGACAGGCCACTACCGAAGCAATGTCTAATGTGTGCTCACTTTTTTCTCTGATAACTTAAGAGCCAGACGTTCAGGAGGTTGTTACCAGGAGCCAAATTATTTGCTGGGGTCTCTTCCTCTCCAAAATAAACAGATGATTTAAAGCGGTAAAAACCTTGAATAAAGCAGTTTCACGTAAAAGAAAAAGTGTTTTTTGCGACGCTGTCGTTGTGGAGGGGCTGCTAACTACAGTGGCCAATGTGAAAACGTTAATGTCCCTATCTAGAGCCAGTGTTTGGTTTGTCCATTCTGGGCTACTGTAGAAACATGGCCGTGCAGCATGGTGATTTCCACCTGCTCCTTATGTAGATAAAAACGGCTCATTTTAAGATAACGAATTCACAACAATTCTTATTTGCAGATGATTATACACTTAAGAACACATACTTATTGTATTGTATTCCACTTCTGCCAATATATCCCCTTAAATCCTAAACACTGGACCTTTAATCGTTGGTGGAGCTAGGGGGGGAAGCATGGTGTGCCTAATCACTATGCTGCCCTGTTCCCTGTCCACTTTTAAAATCAATATCACACCTATAACACCAGGAGAATTGGCGTTACACTCCCTTTCCTTCACACAGCCTCACAATAGAAACTCTCCTGAGAGCAGCAGAGCAGCTTAATGGCTCAGCGGGTGAAGAGTGTCACCTTGATAAAATGAGGTATCAGACGCAGCCTATTGATCTGTCAAGGGCCGCGTTGGATTGTGGCCTTGATCTCACCCTCACCTGTGCTTGTCAGGTTGTAGTTGACGCCTCAGGGTGTCATTTGTCAGTTTAGTCAGATACAGATGTTTATTGGATGCTGAAATGGCAACAAGTAACACAATCAGGAGATTAATGTGCTGCCTTGATGGTTCTTAACTGAGGCTCTTGGAGCTCCACGCTCATATCTGCATTTCCAGCATTTCATATTAGTTTTCATGGAGACTCAGTCTTGACCTTTGCGGCACATACTGCACAGTATATGATAAATATTCTAAATGCAACGTCTGCCTGCTTCAGTATTCCCAGAGCTTTTGGTTGAATCCCACAGCGTTCCTCAGTGAATGCAAGACCTTGTTCAGACAATAACCAGGCGGGAATAGCTGAGCAGGTTGACCTTGCATTTTGAACATTTACCACATAGTTTTCTTTTAATTTTCAAATGTAAAGCCAATTCTGTCTTTCCAAATTATATCCCTAGGATGGCAGGTCATGATTCTTTTCATTGCTGATTAATCTGACGATTGTTTTCTCGATTAATTGGCAAGTTGTTTGGTATATCAAAGCAAAATGTTGATCAGTGTTTCCCAAAGCCAAGGGCGTTGGTTTCGGTTGATTATTTGGGGGACGCACATGAAATTGGGAGTTTGGGGGGCAAGAAAATGTTATGGTTTATGGTGTAAATGTCTTTAATTATGTCAAAGTAAAAGTCATCTGCTACTTTTTTTCTTTTTATTGGGAGGGGGAAAAATGCACGTCCTAAATATTAAAGGGAATGTGTCCCTCTGAGTCCCCCCCGAAATCTAAGCCCATGAGGTCCTCAAATGTCTTGTTTTGTCCACAGAAAGAAACCTCAAGGCTCATGTATAAACATGTAAGCATATGCACAAAACGAGGTCTGAAAAAGGCGTAAGCCACCTCGCACGGAAAAGTTGTGATGTATAAAAACAGACTTGATGGGCGAAGCTTTGACTCATGCTTACTAACATTTTGGAGATGGGAAATTGGCGACGCAGGTGGTGAGGTGTAAGCCTGATTGTAGAAATTGTTGAATATTTTTTGGTGCATGCCATCACACCATTTTTGGCTTTTGTCTGAGCATACATTTTTAGTATGGATCCTACGTATTGTTTTATAAATGAGACCCCAGAAAATATTCACATTGACAAAGCTGGAATCAGAGAATTTTGCCTTTTTTCCCCTAAATTTTTATTAATCAATTAAATCAATAGTTAATTTATCATTGCAGTGGGGTGGCACGGTGGTACATCAGTGGTCAGCATTGCCACCTCACAGCAAGAGGGTTCACTGGTTCGAATCCAGGGTGGGGCATTCAAACGCCGGGGTCGGGGAACCTTTCTGTGTGGAGTTCACATGTTCTCCCCATGTCAGTGTGGTTTTTTTTTCCGGGTACTCCAGCTTCCTCCCACAGTCTAAAGACATGCAGGTCAGGTTTACTGGTGACTCTTAATTGGCCGTAGGTGTGAGTGTGAGCATGAATGGTTGTCTCTGTGTGTCAGCTCTACGATAGTCTGGCGACCTGTCCAGGGTGTACCCTGCCTCTCACCCAGTGTCAGCTGGGATAGGCTCCAGCCCCCCGCGACCCCCATCAGGATAAGCGATCACAGAAAAAGAATGAATAACTTTTATGTTTCTGAAGAAAATGACTCAAATTGCTTAATTGATTATCATATAAGTTGCTGATTAATATAAGAACTGACACCTAATTGATTAATTGTTGCAGCTCTAATATTCCTGTACTTTTCCCAAAGCTGTAACACTATAACACCAAAGAAAATGAACAACTTTGATTATCAAGTTCTTTACTACATGCCAAATGCCAAAAATTTGCTGATTCCAGCTTCCCAGATGAGTATTTTTGTCTTTTAAACATGCAGTAAACCGAATATCTTTCGGTTTCAGACTGTTGGTCTGACAAAACAAGACATTAAACTCACTTTGGGCTGTAGGAATTTGCAATTTTTAAAATATTTTCCAACATTTTGTAGACTAAATGATTCATTGAGAAAACAGTCATGTAATTAAGTAGTAAAAATACTCATTAGTAGCAGACCCATGCAACATATAGGTAGCTAAAATGATCAACAGTGCAAGATTTCCAATAGAAACACTGCTACAGTTAGCTTAGTGGCACATACAGCATGCCCATCACTTCCTTTTTCAGTGTGAGCTTGTGACCTCTGATCCACTTTTACAGCAGTTTCTGTAATCTTGGCATGTGTTGTCATATTCCCCTGAATATAATCAGCAGTTTTATCTCATGATACCTTGAAAATCCATTTATCAAAGGGTTGAATGTCAGGCCTGTTTTATAGCTGGCAAATGTTACAGATTATGCAACCTCCATGTGAATATTCTTGCCCACATTATGTAACAGTATGTAACATATGTGCTGTCTTTATTTATTAAAGTAAATAATTAAAAGGACTCAAACCAGATTTGTAACCTCTTAATGTCTGTAAAACATAAAGCTTTCTGTAGATGTATTCGTGCACACACGCTCACATCCGATTCCCAGAGCCTGGCTTCCCTCTCACAAACTCTTGGGAAACTTTCAGCTAACACCAGTTCAAAGGCTGCTTGAGAGGCCTCGGTCCCTGCGAGTTTTAAAGCCCCGCTGCTGGAAGCTCCCACAGTGGCTTCCTTTGTGCCTGTGTGACCAGCTCGCTCTGTATTCCTCACAACCAACTGCATGTATAATCCCCTACCCTCTGCTGAGGAGATGATGAAACTTGTGCTTCCAAATTTCCACTCTTTTGCTGTGAAAGCAGGCGATAGCGCTAAATTAACAGCTAGTGGGATATTCTCAGTGTCTTGAATCAATCAAGTCAACATTTATGAGTTTGTTCATGAGGGAAAACACATTTAAAGAACTGTGAAAGTGTTTTGGTGCCTTTGCAGGGTCAGGGATGAGCTTTTTAGACACTGGATGTTAAACCATGGAAAGGTACTCTCTTGCTTTAGTTGCTGGTCTTAAAATGTCTGAAACGTACCCTGTTGATTGCCATGTGCTGAGAGACTAAATATGTGTAGGTGACAAACCAACGGTGCTGATGTTTGTCAGGGTAATTGGCACCTGCTTGTTAGTGAATGGTTAGGTAGAGCTATAAAGCTCTGAGTTGACACTTGTTTTGTTGTGAAGGGTAACTCTTACTGAGTGAATGTAGGCTTACAAAAGAGATAATTCAAGCACTTCTTTGAGACTGAACTTCCTCTTTTTGTCAGGCACTACTCTCAGACACTCAAACCGGCTGATACTGAACGACTAATCAACAACAGAGCAGAGCGTTCGTTTCAGCGCAGTGGGGAAGTAGCACACAAGAACAAAGGAATTTTCCCACAGGTGTAATGAGTAACTTGAATGTCAGGTCCCTTTATTATCGGGTCACTTCCTTGGCTGGGCTCCAGTTTCAGCTTTTGTCACTGAGGTGAGGAGGAGAGCTGCTGGTTTGTGTGTGCAGGTGGAGGGATTAGTAAAAGGTAGGGTTTTGTTCTCATGTTGGAAATAAAAGGGTAGATTAGGTGTGAAAGAGCAAAGGTGAAGTTTCTCTGCAAACTGTTTTTATTTTGTTACCACGAGGAGGAGCGTACAGTATATTTTTGTTGTAAGAAGATGTCCACTTTGACACTGAGGTCTGAGGTCAGTTGCAGAGCAGCTCCCCTGGTGCTTGTAGGCGTTCACTAGCTATGTGCCATATCCGGGGTCTCTTCCTTTGGACTGTCTGGCCTTCAGAGGACTGACAGCTCTGCTGAAGGGCTGCAGCTGACAGTTATTTGCCTTATCACTAATCTGCTGGTTATTTTTTTCCCAATTTGAGAATATCACAGCTATGATGTCAGAAATTGCTGCCCATCACTAGTTCTTTATGCCCAAAATCTAGGAATGCACTGATTTACCGGGCAAACATTGGTAAGGTGGACACTTGGCTTGTTGACTGACTGTCATCACCTTTTCAGCATGTCACATCAGTTTTGCGCAAGCTAAAAAGGAGGGCTCAAAACAAAAAGCATCCTGTCATCCTGGCTACAATAGAAAACATATTTGGGATGAACAGATACCTTCCCTGGGATGCCTTTGGGATGAAGGACCACAGTAAACTCACTATGGACACAAATAGTTGATAGAGGATAGGGGCGGCTGTGCATCAGAGGTAGAGTGGGTTGTCCACTCATCAGAAGATCAGCAGTTCAATCCCCGGCTCCTCCAGTTCGCATGTCGAAGTATCCTTGGGCAAGAAACTGAACCCCAAATTGCTCCTGATGGCTGTTCCATCGATGTGTGAGTGCATGTGAATGGTTACTGAGTAGCAGGTGACGCCATGTATGGTAGCCTCGGCCACCAGTGTGTGAATATATGTGAAAATGGGTGACTGTAACGTGTTAAAGCACTTTGAGTGGTTGGAAAAGTAGAAACCAGCACCTCTGCCTCTTAAATGCACTGCAGATGTGCACATGGTGTTGGTAGGTTATTCTGTCAGAACATTGGAACTAACAGCTAACAGAGGTTGCATTGAAATCAGCAGGAGGAGAGTTAGTTAACGTTAGTGGTTAGTTGTTAGCAGTTTGAACTAATGGAGGTTGCACTGAGTTACATTGTGATGCGTTATTGCGTAAACATCTGAAGCTGTATTCAGTAAAAATGAGTGTTGGGCAAAGGTTAAGTTAAGGCTTTACCCGACTTGTAATGGTGCCAGTCGAGTCAGATTAGCTTCTTTTTTTTCATGTGAAGTTATAGTTTGAAGTTTGAACGGGGTTCAGCTGGATGTTCAGTGCAATGTAGCAAACAAGCTTATGGCGCTAACGACGGATCAGAAATGTGAAACAACACCAAACAAAAGCCAAAGGCCGTGTCGTATTAAGTGTCTGTGAGTTGTAAGTGTACCGCTGCCAAGCAGAAGAGAGAAGATGATGTTATCTCTGAGCCTTAAGCAGGATTTATGCTTGTGTGGCAGACCGTACGCACGTGGCCTACGCTGTTGTGAGCATTTCTGTGTCACTCTGCAGTTACACCTCCAAAACACACATTAAACATGGCTTAATAGAGACAGTTTCAAACACAAGTACACAAATCAGCTTCACTATAACTCGCAGCATTCACAGACAAACACTTGTCTTTATCTGGACACTTTTTCCCCACAAATACAACATGCTAATGGTTTTAGCACAAGCCCATGGCATTTTACATTGTATGAATTAGCCTAGCAACTAGCAATCTTTTCCTACTCTCATATAAAACCAGGGACAACAGCAACATTTAACAAAGGTAACAGTATATAATTTGGGTCCATTACAACTCACAAGGTTCACCAACAAAACAATTATCTTATACTAAACACGTTTTCCAACCAAATATAACATGCTAACGTTATTAGCACAAGCCTATGGTATTTTACATTGTATAAAGTAGCCTAGCGACAAGCAGAGATTTCCTCTGCTCATATGAAGCCAGGATGAATCCCAAAGTATAAATCCCTGAATGATAAATTACACACAAGACTTAAAATGCTATTTCTGTGGAGGCTTTATTGTCTTCACAATTTATTGTTTCTTATCTTTCACCTTACGGTGAAAAGTTTCTCCTCCTCTGTGCCACTGCATCATATCCGCATTCTTTACCAAAGAGTATTGTGAAAGTCAAGAGCACTGTTATCTTGGAAAATTAAATTTTTGGTAAGCATCTTGAATAAATACAGTTGAGAAATATGTTTCCCTGGCACAAAAAGGGTAATAAATAACAACAAAAACATTAGTATGGGTCCAGTTGATCTGCCAAATTGATATTTTAAACATTTTTAATGGCCCAGAATTTCAGTGCAACCCAGCCAGAATGTCATATTGAAGTTGCCTTTTTTCTGAGTGTCCATCATACTAATCACTGATTCATTGTCTTTATTCAATAAAGTGTTTAAGCTCTGCTCTGTATGATGAGCCTGCACCATCTCCCCAAAATAGATGATGCACAGAGGCGTCACCATCGCGTCACTGTACTTCCCGTCTTTGCCTCTTAGAGAAAAGTGACCGGCACTGTGTGGATTTTAAGGATAGTCCCCAAAAGACCGCAAATTACACACCAGCTTTATTCTCCAGATTTGGGCAAAAGAAGGCTGTATTTCTCAGGCACATTTGGACGAGACTCTGGAATCAGATAACCCCATTAACCTCAATGACATACTGTATTTGGACTTGAAATATGGACCTGACATGCTGCTCTGGGAAAGACTTGTGACTACAAACAAAGATCTGAAAACCTGTTAATTATCATGATGTCCAATAGGTCCCTCACGACATATTGAATAAATGATTAATTAACAAGAAATGGTGACCAAATATGACTTAACTGAGGACAGCCTTGTCCCATACACGACCCATGCCCTCACATCACCAGTGTGTTTGTACGTCGGGGCAGTTCAACCGTGTACACCCTCAGCCGTGCATTGCCCCTTGACTGTCTTCTAAAACATTCCTCAGCTGTGATGTCACCAACCGTCTGAGAGCATATTTATTGTCTGAGGTTGAGGTTTATCAAGTGTGGGATGGAGGTGGGGGCGCTGAAAAGTTTGTGTGTCTGAAAGAAGAGCAGAGGAGGGGGGGCGGGGGCGGGGGCGGGGGGGTGGGTGAGCGTCTTTGTGTGTTGTCAGACCGTATCTCATCTGCCCTACTTGTGTGTGAAGCTTTGATTCATGTCTGAACTGGCCTTAAACACAGCTCTGTGTTTGCTTCATAGGAAATCCCACCTGTGTGTGCCACAGCTGGAATAAGTGTGTGTCTAGTGAGGTGTGAGACATGTCTGTCTGCTTCTTTGTGCACTGGCCAAACTCTAACTGAAGCTGTCATTTTGTATGAGGTTGTTCTGGTCATTTCATCATCCAAACTAATAAAAAATCCCTGACTAAATGTCTTGTGGTTTTTACATTGTGCAAGGCCAATTTAACCTAGACTGAATAAACGTGGCAGGATTCTTCGCACATTTCTTGATCTAATTAAGCCCAAAGTTTCCCTCCAAGCAATGTTTTCTACATCAGAATCCCTGACTCCCTTTAAATGTGAGACAAATGTTGTATTTTTCCACATTTGAGAACCAGAATGCAACTTTTAGCCTTCATTTTCTTCTTAAAAGCCAAAGGCATTTGACAATTCTTATACAAAGATTACAGGAATACAAGTATATAAACTTACCAAAACACCGGATGTGATGCTATTTAGGATGAGGGCCTATTTAGAAGCTTGGATGTGAGAGGAAATGCCTGATCCTTCAGGCTTAAAACAGCCTGCTGTGTATTTTAGAAGCCCAAAATAACCCTAAAATCACAGACTGAACAGTTTGTTGGCTTTCCTGGCTTGACGCATATAAAGAGACGCAAACTGCACCCCGAATTTTGAGTGAAAATGTTCTGTTCTTTCTCCTCCAGACCTGAACAGAGGTGCCTGCAGCTCGAGAGCCCCTCACTGTAGCGTCCGTCACCATGGTCGAACCAGCGGACAGGCCGTCTACAGCCGGACAGAGGCTGGGCGCCCCTGAAAGTTTCGGGGTGTCCACCTTGGAGCCAGGCCTGCGTCCTCCTGTCCAGGCTCCGGGACGACAAGTCTCCATCAGGGTTCAGATGCTCGATGACACACAGGAAGTCTTCCAGATATCGGTGAGTACAGGCATAAGTTTTGTTTTCTGTTTATCTCCGTCCTGCTGGAACCCCATCAATCCATTATTAGTTTTGGTTGCAAGAGGATGGCTCAATATGCTCCATTTACCTTTAGTCTTATCTCCACTTCCTGGAGGTACACAGGAAGTGGGATAGACGCCAGCTTCCTGTCTAAACACACCACACCTACAGACCCGTGATCCTTCCTCATAGACAGAAACGCTGCAGCCTTTGCTCCCCCTCTGTCATTGTCTCTCACTGTATCCCATCCTCTGCTTTCTGTGTGTTGGTTTAAAGGGTAAGTTTGGTATCTTTTAAACTGGATTGTAGTTTCCCATGCTCTTGTGTCTAAGTGACTAATGGGAATAATGATTTTTGAAGTTGGTCCAGTATTTAAAGAGTGCTGCAGCCAGCAGCAGCAAAAACAGGCTCCAGTGTAAACACTGGGCATGTTCACAATTCACGCCCTCTGAAAGTTCTTGTCTCTCCACTGACAGGCTCAGATTATTACTCTAGGTGTCTAACAACATTATGGAAAGGATCCTGACAGAGATAGACCTTTTTGTTTAAGATTAAGATCCTTTTTGGTTAACCAGAAACAGCCCCAAAATCACAGTCCCCAAACTCACCAGACTCCATTTAAAAAAACAGTAATTTTAGCATGTATACAGACAGCCTATTTTCCACATCTAACTGGGTGAAATAAGGATTTATTTCAACTAAATCAGAGTTGTTGATTGTTGGAAGAGTAGAAAGACTAACCAAGGCAGCTTTTGTGAATTTTATTTTGTTTCAGTCAACCTTGAATCAAGTCTGTTTAACGATGGTAAAATTACTGTTTATTGAAATGGAGTCTGGTGGGTTTGCCGATGGCCATTTTGGGGCTGTTTCTAGTTAAACTAAGGATCTTACTCTTTAAGGAAAAGGTCTATCTCTGTAGGGATCCTTACCACAATGTTGTCCAACACTTAAAATAACAATCTGAGCCCGTCAGTAGCAAAAGCAAGCACTTTTAGTGAGTGTTAATTGGCGGTTCAAACCTTCCCGAAGTGTTTACATTGCAGCCTGTTTTGTTGCAGTGCTGTCACTCAATACTGGACCAATTTAAAAAGTTGTCCTCTCCATCAGTCACTAAGAATCAAAGATATGGAAAAATAGGGTCCAGGTTGAAAAATTCAGAACCTACCCTTTAATGCTGACAGGTTTCCCACCAACACTGCTGAAGCTAAAAATATATGTTCCCATGACATGTTATAGGCTGTCCTCTGTCTGTCATTCTCTCATTTACTCAGTCACAAGCAAACACAACTGTATATTCTTTGCAGATATTGGCCAGTATTCACCCTGATCAGTCATCTAAAGTATTTGCATGTGTTTTGAATCCTTCTGCGAGCTTCACTGAGGGTGTGTGCTTCCATGTAAGTGAGTCTGAGGCATGTGTTTGTCTACAGCAGCTCCCTGGCTTCCTAATGCAGGGTCCTCTGAGAGGCTGCACATGCAGCAGCTTTAATGACCTCGGTTCTGCGGTGCTTTGGTATGTCATCTCCGGGTGGGAGTAGTCCTGAATTTCTGAATTAATGCCTGCCGCAAACTGACAGAGAGTTTGGTTCCATGCCCTTCTCGGCAATTTGCACGCCTTTCAGAAAACCCAGCCGCTGTATTATCAGCTTAAAGTTCGGGGAGTTTTTTGTGATGATAATTAAGAAAGATTGCAGCGAGTCACTGTCTCAGCTGGCTTGTAGAACATCCAGAGCTGCCAGTTTGGGGAGCCGTAATTGGCTCTTGTGGAAAATGCCAAGAATGTATGTGGTTGTTAGTGTGTCGGTGCCTCGGGATGTGTCTCTGGACAGTTTGACAGAGGGCTGGGATCTGGTGTCTGTGTGAGAGGGGTGTCATCTGCATGTGTGTGGGTTTTTTTTTTTTTTAGCATTTTCCAAAATCCTAAATTGATGTCTTCTCAAATTGATGTAAGAACCCACAAAGCAGCAGCAGGACTCCTCAACGCCTCATGACAACCTCATCCAACTATGTTTTTCTACCCTCAGTCTTTCACACACGTACAAATGAAATGCCTGATGTCTGTGGAACGTATTTAGACGTCACGTCTCAGACCACAGGAGAGCGTCAGTGAACAACAGCAGCATGACAAAATACTAATACTGCACTCACACACCATTGTTCTCAGCTGAGATTGTTTGGTTGCTGTTACAAGAGCGAAATGTGCACCGGTAGAGGACTGGACCCAGAATAATAATGAAGGGAGTTGTAGAGACGGATAGAATGATCAGAGGACTGATGGAAAAGAGACCTGAGCAGGAGCTGAGGAATGGTTTGAAAGCGAACCAACCAAATTAATGACTTACGATGTTTTCAGTGCTTATCACAGACTGAGAGAAATAGGGGAGGCTTTGTCTCTTGAGCTTGACTCACGTACTCTGTCTTTTTCCTGTTACAATGCCTGCCAGTGTATTTGTGCAGTAGGTGTAGTCTAACGTGTGAATCAAGAGATAAGCCTGCAGCCCACACTAACGCTGGCGCTGGATTGGGCCTTTTGTCACTACAGGCTGGCTCATTAACTGAGCCTGTTATCTTAAAGCCTCAGCCAGGGGGCTGCAGAACAGGAGCCATACATCCTCAAGATCCAAAACACGGGACTTTTTTACACTTTAAAGGGATAGTTCAGACATTTTGAAGTGGGGTTGTATATTATCCATGGTCAGTGTATTACCTACAATAGATGGTGTTCGGCATGCCCCCAGTTTGTAGAAGCAGGCATGACGAGCAGACTAATGTCCTGCTGTGGACGGGGGTCAGCAGCAAAATGGATTTTAGCCACCGAAAAAATCTACATCAGTCAAAGAGTATGTAGTATTTATAATATTTTACAGTAATTTTACCTCACAGAACACAGGAGCTGCTCGTTTACTGCTGCTTCGATCAGTTAGCTTGTTAGTCTTATAGGGTGACTTTAGTGTTTTAAACTGTTAGGGATTTGTGTTTTCCTGTAGCCCCTGTCCACAGCAGGACATTGCTTCGCTTCCATGGTGGTACCTCTGTCCACTTCTCCACACTGGGAGCGTGCCGACTGCCATCTACTGTAGGTAATACTGATGCTGGAGAGGTACCTCATACAACCCTACTTAAAAAATGCAAACCATCCGTTTAAAGCGTCAGTGTTGGCATGCCGTGGTGCTGTTGTAGTGTTGACCTGAGCTTCCCATGGTCGATGTTTGAATTTTAACCCTTTTCACTCCATGTTTAAATGACCTCTGCAGCAACATGCTTTTCTTTTAAACCCATTTGCCACTTATTTTGGGTTTGGAAAAGCCCAGCATGGCCTTTTTGTGCAAATAAGACCTCACAGTTCAGTCTCCATTGTGCTTTTCTCACATCATAGGTACTGTGATGTATTATATATTTCAGCAGGGCAGATAGGGATGCTCCAATTTTTCTCTTCCAATACCTAAACTCATCTGAACACAAATACTGATACATCATTCAAAACATTTTGGTCCAACATGCGTCTTCAATAAAGTTCCATCTCTTAGATCCAGGTAGCTTGACCCTGAGGGCTCAGGCTTTTTCATCCTCAAAACTCTGCGTCCTTATGATAATTCTGTTGTTTATGAAATCAGCTGTATCCTCGGGCTTTCAGTCGGGAATGTGGACGGACTCTATTAGCCAGATTCCCACGAGAGGGAACGTGGAATCCATTAGAACAAAAGGAGATCCTCCAGAATTTTATCGGGACTCTTGAGAGGCAAAGAGCCTGAATACCTTTTAAATCTAATGCAGCTTTTCCCTCTCATGGAATGACGGGAATCATTGGCCAATCAGCTTCTGCGTATATCACACAGTAAGACAGTTGTTTATTGATAAGTCATATTTCTTAATGTCATCGTCATTCTTCTCTCAGCTGACTTTGTACATTGTTTGAATATACATTACATCAATAAAATATCATGACATGACATTGGCACAGAATGCATTAGTGGACACACACACACACAAAGGAGGCTTCATTATTAATGTGGACTGGTAGCAGCGTGGTGAAGGAGTGTGTGAGTGCAGAACGTCGTCGCTCACTCCCACCTGGTGAATAATTGAAGGTGGAGAGGATGTGCTGTGTGTGTGTGTGTCTGTATTTGCCTGCATGGTGAATAAAGGCGGATGTGTGTTACTCATTTGCTTTCAGTTGGTTTCACCTGCTTGGATGTAATTCAGCATCAGTGAAACCATTCACAGAGCCTGTGTGCGGATGCCTCTCCCACAAGTTCAACCCTAACCTCATTTTCTCTCACTGTGGCCACAGTGTGTGCCGTTTTGACTCAGTCCTTTTTGATATTTGATTTCATTACAGTTTTAATCCGTTACAGCTGCAGTGTTTACTTGTATGTCAGAGAGAGAAACTTTGTTGCATGATTGTTTGCTTTCACCAGTAAAGCTTCCCTGCCCCAGATTCCCTCAGTTTATCACGAGGTCGCAGCATGCAGTCATGGAGGGGAATTTTCCAAAGGAAACCATTTTGGTTTTTGTGGTGAAGATTATTAAAACTCAGCGAAAAGGAACAAGTGACTGCACTTTACTATAACTCACACCTGTTTCTCAAAATTTATTTTAGGGATATTCCTTTTAGTGAGATTACTACCACCTTAAAAGAGGTTTTTTTTTTTTATTGTCTTTGAAACCTAATGTATCTTGTTCCTCTGTGCAGCAGGGCTCTATTGTTGTCCAAAAACTATTAAAATCACATTAATGAGCCACAACAAGCTCTGGTTGACACGTTCCTTCATTATAACAAACAAAAACGCTGCTGCAACCACTCTGCTGCTGAAAATCCTCACTGCAGCACCAGATGTGTTTTAATCCGCAGCAGAAAATAGTCCCTTCAGCTGTTTTGGAAACAATTTTGCACAGATTTACTCCCTCAGGAATGAATGGGTTTGGGGTTTAGGACCACAGACATTGTGAAGACGTTGGCAAGTACAGATAGATGGACGAACACATTGTTGGTTTTTGTCCTTTTTTTGTTAGTTTACAATAGGGAAAAATATAGAATTTCACAAGACGCATCCCTCAACTGGATCTGGACCCAAACCAGAACAACATAAACTTGAGTTTTACAGAGAGAGGAACGCCGGGGAAGAAGAGCAAACAATGTGACAGTGAGTTTAAATGATATGTTTTGCTCTGTGTAAAAAGAGCAGGGAAAACAAACAGTCTTGATCCAGTCAAGTCTGGAAACTTTGGAGCCAGCATCCCCATCACAGCCAAGTTTTTAACATCTTTTTAGCCAAGATCTGCATACGTCTCATTCTCTAGTGGACCTCCATTTTGTTTTGATTTAATTTGATTTGACTTTATTGCCTTGTGTCCCAGGACGTCAGCTGTTTCACATCAATACAAGTAAATGAAAAATACAAAACAACTTTTAACCAAACAACAAAATCATGTGACAAACACTACAAATCACATCACACGTTACAAAAAGTGGATGCAGTGCAACAAGTTTGCATTAATTAGAGTTTTCTGGGATCTTGTTTTATCTTGGTTTATGTCTGTTTTAATAAAATTTAGAATGGATCTCTAATATTCTCTTAAACAATATGCACTAGCAATGGATTTACTTGGCCATGGCTCTGTACACAACTGTCTTCATCCTTTTTTTTGCTTTATGAACACCTTCTTTCTGTTGCATATCTCGTCTAAAAATGGTGTCGAGCAATCTGAGAGAATAACCCTCTCCACAATATCTGACGGAGCTTTCACTCTTGCATCCAGTTAAGTCTCAAGGATGATATAACACCGAGGCAGTATGGGGCTCTTCCATGTATCAATCAGTGGTGTCTGATTGGTTGATATTTCCTTGTCTAGCCTGCTTACTTGACCTTAATCCCTGCAAGACCATCCAGTATATCCACACACTGAGACTGACCTTCTCAGTGGATGTCAGGAGCTTTAAAATCAGAGAGCAGGAGAGGCAGGACGTGGTTTTAGTGTTTGCATGTGTGTGGGAGGTGTTTCTGTTCAGGTGCAATAAGATCACTGCGGGGTTTTTGTTGCATGATTGGATTGCGGCTTTATAAAGATCTGCATGGTTCTTGACCTTGTGTGTGTGTGTGTGTGTGTGTGTGTGTGTGTGTGTGTGTGTGTGTGTGTCAGAAAGAGAGCAGGGAAAAGCTACAGGGCAACAGGGGGGAGGGTTATGAGGATTAGAACCGCTTTACAGACAACATCATTTGATAGACTAGCAGTCCCCCCAGGCCTGTGATAAATGAGCTACAGGTCCCCTGCTACATTATGCAGGAACACACACACACACACACACACACATGTTCACGCTGTAGCTCCGATGTGGAGACGCTGACATTTCAAATGGATGGGCCTTTGTCCTGTCGGCTACCTCGGGAATAAATGAATGAGGAATAAGACGGGAGTCAGTCACACCTTTTAAGAAGCGTTTTAGAAGACAAAAGGAGCAATGAAGCTACAGAAGGATACAAAGACAGGCTGTCTGAACATAACTTCTATCTTTATTTCTTCCTAAACCACCCTTTAATGTTTGTTCCTTTTGATCTGAATGCATATATATAATGTTTTAAAGGTCTTCCACCAGGCTGTGCAAATGCTTTGATTCCACTGACAAAAACTGTAATTTCAAATAGCTGAACACAGGAGCTGCCGGTCTACCTCTGCCTCAATTAGTTTGTGTTATTGTGTGACTTTGGTGTTTTCAACCTTTTTCATGTCAAGGACGGGAGACAGACAACACTGTCTAGACCAGGGGTCTGCAACCTTTGCCATTAAAAGAGCCATTTTTGACCAAGAATAAAATCTGTGTGGAGCCGCAAAACATGTTTGAGCCTTATAATCAAGGTAAATAGCCTATTAAGTCTAAATTAGCATATACTTATGGTCTAAATAAGCATTTGTTAATATGTTTTACCACAAGGTGGACACTGTGCAGGGCACTATCTATGATTATCAGGTACTTAAATTTTGCAGAGCTGGCAGTGAGAGCAAACAAATCTGTCCACGCACTACTACATTCTCTATTTTATTCAATTTATTTTTTTGGATTTGGCATCCATAGCTAACCAGCCACTGCTATCGAGGTTCAGCAACATTTGGATTCATAGAATGAATTTCCGTAGACTTCTTTTCTCAAAGGCTCAAGGAGCCACATGTGGCTCCGGAGCCACAGGTTGCCTACCCCTGGTCTAGACGGTACGGAAAAAACAAACATGAAACAAAATGCACATGACATATTGACATATTCATTAAGAATGGGGTAAAATGGGGCACCCAGTAGCTCACCTGGTAGAGCAGGCGCCTCAATTGTAAAGGCTGTGTCCTTACCGCAGCAGATGCAGATTTGATTCCAGCCCACGACCCTTTGCTTTCACACTCTGATGCTGTCCTGTCAAATAACGGCAAAAAGCCGAGAAAATAATCTTAAAAAGAATGAACTAAAGTATTTTAAATGAAATTATTAGGTCCCATTATCATCCCATCCATTAAAATGACATCTGGTTTGCCGTCCATCGTCTGCCTGATTCCATTCCATAACTCACATTGGTCTCTCTTCTGTAGTGAAATAAATGATGAAAATAAACTGTTCCCTAGGTGTGCCGTATCGTCTCGTTCACAATAACACCAGTATCATTTTTAATATCATATGAAAAATTTAATATCCTGATCCTTGCGATATTTCTACTTGTTGACATTGACGTCATACTGTTACCCACGGCAACAACAATCATGGCTGAAAGCGAAATGATTACAGACTTCACGGTGGTTCCAGAAAGAGGAGCAGCTTCAGTAGAGTGGAATAAACTGTGGCGTCCTGAATGTTTCATGAACAGCCCCGGACTTCTCAGACTCTTTTAGCGACTCACGGCTCAGAGGGAACTCATTCAGCGGCTACTCTGGCAGCAGCACAGCGTCTCTCCCTCTCTTCTCTCTCCGTGCCCACATGGGAGTCGGTGTCGTTTTGTCATAAACCTTTGGTAAAGTACACCTACATTACACTTGCGGCTCGAATGTACAATAGCAGCCTGTCACAGGTTACAGCGTGATAATTAGAGGAGAAATGGCAGAGCATAAAGGTCAAGGTGGAAAAAAACCCAACTCAGTCATTTAGGATTTTGCTAAAAGAAGGAAATCACCTGTTGATTTATGTAGATATAGAACAGGCTTAGTGACTGATATACAAACACTCATTTGGGGGATGGAGTATTCCTTTAAGTCTAGCTTGCTGCACATCAGTGTGTTAACTGTGCGTCATCCCTCCTCCACAGCAGAGGTATTACTGCCTCATTGTTGTGCTTGCACAGCTGAGACCTTGGTTATTTGGCCCTAACATAAACAGAGGAAATTAGTTTTACAGCGGCCTCCCATTTGTGAATTAGTATGCACAGAACCAGACAGTTACAATCTTATCTAGACTAACTCCTAAAGTTATTTTAAGCTTTGGGTAGAGCAACAAAACTTTGTCCGGCTAGAGTCCTCAAATTGAATTTGGAGATATTTGTGTGTCCTCTGCTGCCGTGCTTTACCCTGAAGCATGTTCAGACTCAGCTGAGATTGAGTTATTTCCACCACAGAGTTGCTTTTATTCCCTGACATTTACACTGGAGATAGAAGAGACACAGACAAGCACAAAGTGATAAGAGATGTGTGTGTTTTGGAGCTTGGAGCCAAACTATGATCGTGTTTCTTTATGACTTCTAGAGTTGGCAGGATTCCTGGCAGTTAAGTTAAAGTGGTTTGGATGTGTGGGTAGAGCCAAGGTGATGTTTAAGGACAGTAAAATGTAGTTATTTCAGGGTGAGGCTCAAACACTTTGTGATCTCTGCACATCATTTACGACCCACCGTCTCAGCATGGCAGAGACTAGTTTTTTCTTTTCTTCGTTCTCCCTCTGTCCATCCATCTCATCTCCAAACCCTCATCTCTGATCCTCCAAATAATCTCCTTTCTTTCTGCTTTCTTGGAGCGCTTACAGAACCAACAGTAGCTTTGGCAGACCTCATCCATCACCGTCCGCAGAGGCGTGTGTGTGTATGTGTGTGTGTGTGTGTGTGTTGAAACCCCCAGTCCCTGCTCACTCAAGCACCGTTACATACTAAACCTATATTGATGCTGTTTATATGGGCTCACAAGGGCCACATTAAAGCGCGTTACATGGACGTGTGAGTTTATAGGCCAGTGTGCATGTGTGCATGCAACGACCTGCCCTGCAGTTCCACCAACTCTAAAGACTAGTTAATTCCAGTCCTATTAAAATAAATATTTGATGAGATTTACTGATGTAATATCCTCCCCTTCATGAATGTCTCATTGATGGGAACGGGGGATGAACACGACTGAATAATGTATTGTTCTTTTAATCATTTAAATACATGGCTGATGCATCATCCTCTCTTCAGCACTGAGTCACACCACACACCTCCACACAACTGCATTATGAAAATTTCAACATAATGGCCTTTTCGGGGCCCACGGTACCCTTTTTACTTCCCACAGTTGACCTTGTGCTTAATCCCTTCCCCGAACAGCAATTTATAGTTTATCAATTAAGCAGACCTGCTAAGCTTTTATTGTGAAAACACAGCATTCTCCAGAGCCCCTGTTGAGCTCCGGTTATCAACTGGGGGCGTTTATTTACAGCCAACTCCAGAGAAGCTGGTAAGCTCCAGTTTCCTGTTTGGGACTCACTAAAAACAAGGTTTTTCACGTGGGGGCGGTGCCTTACGTCCTGCATCACACAAAGTGTTGTGTGCCTAATGTGTGTTTTCTTGGCGCTTTGGCAAAACCATAACCTGAAATGTTTTTTATTAACCTAACTTAACCTGAAGCATGAGATTAAACCCATAGGAGACCTCGTGGTGAACTGTAACTACAAGCAGAGATCATTTTTTATTTTTTTGTTATCACCAACGTCCAAAGATACAGTTTGTTCAGCAGTGTCTTGCAACAACAGATGTCCAACACTTACCAGGCAGACTATCAATTTCCATATGTAGCTGTGTGACCAAATATACAAATTATAGGAAAATATGAACTGTATATTCTGTGTGACTTCATACTTGTTTATTATTTAGTGTAGTGTGCCTGATTTTCCAAAGCTTTAGAAATAAAACTAAACTATACTCAACACTCTGTCCAACTTCTCATTTTCATCAAACCAAAATAATTAGGGATGTAATATAATATCGGCACGTTATCAGAATTAGCCAACATGCTTTTTCTTATTTTGAGTAAATAAATGAATATTACATACATTGAAAAGCATTGTATTTCCTGTGTCTGCATAATATGATGATAATTCCACCACAGAGGAGACTCGATGATCACTAAAATTAGACGGTAAAAAAGTGGATATATAGATATCGGTATCGGTTATCGGTCAAATAAGTTGTAATATATCGGCACATCGGATATCGGCATAAAATCCAATATCGTGCATCCCTAAAAATGATTTTATTTTCAAGGTACTGGTACATGGACACACGTGTGTTTTTCCCTTTAGTGTGGCCAGTTAAATCAGTTGGCACAAGTTATGATACGTGCGAATTTAAAAATATACAATGCAGGATTTTCCTAAAAACAGTGTACTAATCCCTCTCAGTCATCACTTATGACCCACTAGGTGTGTGTGGCAGTGTATTCTGCCCTCTGATTGTATTTTTTCAATTTTCTTCTTATTGTCTGTGTTCAGGATGTTTGTGGGCGTGTACCCTCACAGCGCTCAGGTGAGGTCGGGGCTTTATAGAAAGGTAGAGACCAGGTGCCAGACTATGAGCAGCAGGCATCAAGAGACACAGGGCTGAGTGGAAAAGCCAAATGAGAGTGTATCTGGGGCTGGCTTTTACTTTCGCTTTCCCTTGGGAGTGTGTTTACAAAGAGTGACCAACAATCCTGCATGGTATACCTTTAATGGTTGTCATGGTGATAGAAACTGGTGCATGACTCCTGGGTCAAACAGTTCATTAACAGAGATGGAGCAACCAATTAAAGTTGTTATATAAATCAGTATACTATACTTTGTATTCTGTATCAAACAAAAAAAATCTCTGGGACCCTGTTTGGTGTCCCAAACCCCACGTTTGAGAGACATGTGGATGCAGCGAGCTTACATCCAGAGTCTCACACAGAGGAACTGTGCAGTATTATGTAATGGCTGGCATTCACTGTCTCATTCCTGTGGTTGGAGACCTCAGAGAGGGCCTTCTAACTGACTTCCCTCTCAACTACTTCTCTGTATTTTTCCCTCTGTCACTGACCTCAGAGTTTGACCTGCCTGTGGAGCAAATGAAGAGAACTTCCTCATGAAGTATCACACTGTCATAAGTTCAAAACATCGAGCTGGAAACATCGCGTCTCTTGCCTTCTATTTGCAACAAGTCAGAGTAAGACGTGAACAAGAAGGCGCTGTATGACTGTTGCGCTGTTTCAGCAGAAGCTTTTCCCTTTGCTGTAAAGGTGGGTGTGTGCATATGGAGCCACGTGGAAGCATTTAGACATGCTAAGTTCAAAGACAGGGCCACAGACGCAGCTGCCTCCTAGCTAGGAAGGAGGGAACCGAGCGAACGAGACAGAGAGATTATTACTCAGTGAGTGGAAGGCTATTGCTGATGGAGAAACAATTACGGCGAGATTGTCCCTGAATGGGAGCGGGACGGGGGAAGGAAATAAACGAAGGGGGCCCCGCTGAGGGGGGAAAAAGAGACACGGGGTTACGCTCGCTGTGATAGAGAAAGAGGGGGATGGCAGCACCGGGGGAGAGGGAGAAAGATGCATGCAGACACACATCCGTCTCCCACTGAAGCCTTTTTGCAGTGCGCGAGTGAGCAAACACTGTCCGCTCTGCCTGGCTGCAGATGGGATTTTTTTGTGTGTAATCGCAGTGAATGAGGTCCCCAGTGAGGAGGCTAGTGGAGCCAGCAGTGGAAGAGCTACTGGGCCTCATTTAGGGTAATGACTGTACCTCTGTTTCACTGTGGTACACCAAATTAGTAGTTTCTGTGGGTAACAAGTGTGGAGCTGTCTTGTCAGTCCATTCACACGGCTTGGATATTGATTATTTCCTCTGTTTGACTGGACTTGTGTAACTCAGATTCTTAACGTGCTGTAATAATAATGTCTCACCCTCCTTGTCATTCCAGTTTGGCATGGCAGTACCTCAGTGTTGTTGTTTTAAACACAATGGGAAATTAACATGAGCCGTGAGCCAAATGCTGGCAGCTTTATCATCACCGCCAGACGCCCTGGAAGGAAGCCAAAACTCATTTGGAGCTCCTGTTGTGTTTAAAAAATGAATCTAGTCGAGGTAGAAAATAGTAGCAGCACTAGGGTATACATGTTGGACACAGGCTTCAGGCAGCACTCCTGTTTTTCCTAATCAAATCATTCCCAGTGCATTATTATGAGGTTTGGCCGCTGATGTTCCCTCCCCTCCACCTGAAAAGTAAAACCTAATTTGATGTGTAGTTATTAAGTTTGTGGCTCATCTTCCCAGCTGTCTCTGCTGCCGTAAATCTGCACCCGATGATGTACTGTAATAATAGTTTGTGTCAGGGTTTTCCCTTGGCATGGGTGATAAAGTCGTTGGTAGGTTGCTTGTGGTTGAGGAGTGAGGGCTTGAATTCTCTCCAGAAACACACCACCTATTAGAGAGTTAAACTACAGGAGTACGATGATGACGTGGGAACAAACATTTCCAGTCGCCTCTCCGTCAGCTCCACTGCATTTGTGCTAAATTTATGCTTTTATGTGTGTTTTGCGAGTGTAGATGGTGCTTATTGTGGTTGGTGATGGATGGTGGTGGAGTGTGGCTGTGAGTCAATCAGTGGCATGAGGAAATCAACCCGTCTGTAAACTCTCCTCTAATGTGACTCTGCTCGCTGGGCAGGCCGCAGTTTTCAAATGTAAACCGCAGTAAACACTGAGGAAAAGATGGAGAAGACAGGCATCAGCTACAAGCCAAACAGCTGGACAAAGCAACACCATCTCTGTGTCGATCTCTGCGTACACATCAGAGGCACCGTGGCAAGTTTGTCCTTCTCACATGTAGCACGCAAAAGGAGTCTTGGTTTAGGCGAGGAGTGGTGCTTGGAGAGAGCATGCAGGAGGCAGGACATGACGTGGATCACACGACATGCCAGTCGTATTATAGAAAAGTCATCAACACGTCCACCTGCTCACTATGAATTCTGCAGACAGTTACCTCCTGCATTCACACGTGGGCTCAATTGGACAATACTAACTTTGTACTTAAGAAGATGAAGATATACTTTTACATTTGCATTCTCACATAAAGATTCTCCAGGTAATGTCTAGATCATTTCAGGTTTTCAGAGCATGTGTGAAAGGAGCTAAACTCTAGCTGAGATCCTGAACACGCAGCTCTTTCTGCCAAACTAGCACCCTGCTTGCCATTGTAGAAGTGCACGGTAATAAAGTGGATGGCCTCTGTGCTTGCGTCAGTTTCTCAGGGGGTATCAGGAACTATAATGATCTTGGCTAAATGACGCTGACGAAAAAACGCTTTGCAACCACGTGACTCTATTCTGGTATGCCAATCTGATAGAGCAGAGGAGTCTGGAGAAAGACAGGAGTGTAGGCGTGTACTTTATGGTGAGTAAGGACTGGTGTGACAGTCAGAGTGTGTGGTCCTGTCCTGTTCCTGCTCACCTTGCACCACAAGACTATCGATCACTGCTATATCGACCTGAGACCTGAACTTTTGTTTGGTATGCAGTTTTAATTTTTCCTAGTTATTTAGGATCCGTAGGACCTGATAAGTATAAAAAACTCAACATTGTCAATGACAGTTAGGTCCCAAACGAGTACTTCCTAATTATAAACAGTGTCTCAGCTTGTTACTGTTGCTGAAATTGGTCAAATGTGTTGTCATATCAAACTGTAAACATCATTAATCATAAATAAACAGGTTTCAACCATAACATGTGATCAGGTTTTGGACCTTGTCCACTTTTGTGTCGGGATCGGCTGCAGACTGACTTGGCAGAGATGGCTGCTATCTTGTTGACCATGTGGTCGTCTTGTTGAGGTCAAAACATGTAAAGAAACTATGACGCATACACGTTGAAGGAGCTGACAGGATCACATTTCATTGGAGTTGTACCTTGTATGATTTCATGAGACAAATAAATGATTAATGGTTTGCTTTTGGGTTGCATCACTCAACCATTTGGATGAAAGCAAAAACTGAAGTTTTCATCGTATACTTATTATGTTATTTGGAGAGTGACGTGTATTGGAACTAAGCGATGGGAACCAGTCTTTTTTAATTAGAAAAGAAATGCGTAAGTGGGCATGCTAAGAGTTTAGAAAGCCGCTTAAACCCCAGGTGTCAGCTTCAGTATCCTAAATGAGATTTCTCCCCCTTGATAAGTGTTAACCATGGCTCCTTATTAAACCTTTCTAAGGCCTCACTCAATCTCTGTCGCAGATCTGGACCAAGCCCTGTAACTTCACCCCTAAGTCTTTGGACGTCGTTGTTGAGTGTGTGTGTTGGGAGCATGCTGCACTGGGTTCTCTCTCAATAGGTGAAGTGTTCCTTAATCTCTTCCCTCGTCTCCGCTCTGGATGTTTTCCAGGAGCCTCGGTGGAATTCAATGGCGTCTCCCCTGCTGTGTCCCTGAGTCTCCAGCCGTTTGTTTCTCTGAGAAACTAGTGGAGGAATGCAGCCTGAAATGTGATGTTTGGGAGGCAAAGGCGTTTTGGTTTTCACCTCTCTCCACCTTTCTGTTTTTTCTCTGACTCGTATCATCACTCTTTTTTTCCTCTTTCTCTCAGATTTCATGCCCCTCCCTCCGTCGAGCCTTACCATCTCATCATTCCCATCATAATTCACTGCAGACTTTTGAGGGAGCTGTTCCTTTAAAGCCCTAATTGGGAATTTCCAGTGTTGTGTCCCCTGATAAATCACTGTCACTTCCCTGCTGGCTCAGCTGTGATTGATTTATGTGATTGAAGTGTGTTTGTTCTCACTCTTAAAAGGATTGAGTGGTGCTTTTTAACTTATCTGTGCTGTTTGGAAGCATTTCATTTGAAGTTGAGCAGCTTCAGAGATTGTAAAGTTTCTGTTTATGGTAATATATGCGTGTTGATTGACATGCTTTGATGTCACCGAGATATCCAGTTTTAATTACACTGAAGATTTTTGTCTGTGGCATAATTAAAATTCTATTGCTGACTTGTAAATCATCTGTGTATCCTCATTACCACACACACATATGTGTTTACCGCAGGCATAGTTTAATTATTCAATTGTGTTTCCACACCCTTTGGTTGGCTGGTAATTCATCTGTTTCAGCAACACGTGCAGCGCACAAACAAAAACACATGCCAAGCTTAGGCATCTGTGACTGGCTTTTAATGGCTGGGTCTTTGCTGCGAGGTTAAACGAGGTGAGGAACCCAAAGCGCTTAAGACGACTGCAGCAAAAGTATCTGCACTTTTATGATGCTGTTGAGCTGCTGTTGCTTCTGAAGTCATAAAAAAAGTTGTAACATAAAATATAAATAATTTATGTCTTATTCCTTGTCTTCCATTTGGGAGATAATTATGCTCTTGGTTTTTAAACTACACATCCCATGACGCTTTGGGGACATGGGCGGATAATGGAACAGTGGGTCCCTGAGCACAGATACACAAAGGGCCCCGCCTCCTTTTCTACACAGGTGTAAGACACACAGACTTTGTGGGGGTTCAGGCTGATCTCATAAACTGTTTGTACATTTTCTAACGAAAAGTAACACACCCAAATGTGTACATATCCCACGTATTTTGGAAGGCTGCAATCACGTGACCATTGTGCTGATGGGATTAAACAGGAAGTGGTCGGGTTGGAATGGCGGCTAGGTCACAAAACCATGGACTTTGCTTGAGACTTTCTTCAGGAGACGTGTGTTGGGAACCATGTGAACTTTAAGTCATTTAAGTTATGTCCTCGTCATAAGTAAGCACATAACTTTGATGTCAGGGACGTAACATCGTTCAGGGGCTGCTAATTTGTAGAATAACTTACAAACTGTTGTGTGCTCATCTTTGTAGGATGTCATACGAACTGTTCTATGAGGATACGTTGGGTTGTTTGGTCTCTTTGTGGCTCCTTGTGGTTGTTTTGTCTCTCTGAGGTCATTTTGTGTCTTTTTTGGTTGTTTTGTCTCTCTTAATAGTTATTTTGTCTCCCCGTGTGGTTGTTTTGTATCTTGTTGTAGTCGATTGGGAGTCTTTGAGGTAAAACTGTGCCTTTCTGAGGTAATTTTGTGTCTTTTTTTTGTTGTTGTTTTGTATCACTTTGGGGTCATTTTATGTTGCCATGAGGTGGTTTTCTGTCTTTCTGTGGTTGTTTTGCACATCTTCGTTGCTAATTTGTGTGTCCTTATGGTTGTTTTGTCTATTTTTTTTAGTCATTTTGTGTCTCTTTGTGGTTATTCTGCCATTTTTGTAGTTGTTTTGCCCATATTTGTAGTTCACTTTGGGCCCCTGGGCCTGTGCTCAGTAAGCCTGTTCAGTAATCTATCCTCAGTTATACTTATGGCTACAATTTGAGCCTGTATTTTGGCAAATTGGCACCATTAGAAGTTAGCTGAATTAGCTATTAGCAGGCCTTGTTTGCAGTGTACCCATGTATATGCAGACAACTATCACTGGATGACTCTAATACTGAAGATAACTTAAAATCGTGATGATTATCAAGCAAGCTCCGGAGTTATAAGGAGTGTCTGTTCTTCTGTGGTTTCTAAGCAGAATTATAGATGTATTTTCATAATGGAAATCGAACATAATAGACCGAATCACAATGTTTGTGAACACTAACTTAAAAACTTTAAAAAATCCCAGCTAAAATAATCGAAATCACTTTAACTGTATGCTATATTGAAAATATTTTCACAGCTTGACCTTGCTGTCAGGCAGCTCTTTCCAACAGGGAACTGAAGCGGTTATCTCAAAGCCACCAGACTCCATTGACAAAAACAGTACTTTTACTTTGCAGAACACTGGAGTTGCTGGCCTATCACTGCCTCGATTGGTGAGAGTGTGAGTTAAAGCAGAGAAAATATTTAAAATGGAGCGAACCCTTAGACTGATATTCATTTTTTCGGTGGCTTAAATACATTTTACTGCGGCTCCGTTCACAGTAGAACATTGCTTAGCTTTCGTGCCGGTAGGTTCATTTTGTTAAAGATGCCGGCAAAGCAGCACAGTACACAAAGTAAGCACAGCAGAAACGTCAGATCGGTTGGACCACTGTTTAACTACATGTCCTTAAACGTTACAGTTATATCTGAAAACGTATCTCCACAATTGAAATCAATTGCCAGTTGTCTACCAGGAAATTACTGTTGTTAACAGGTCGTCACGGTGATTAAGTCTATAATATCTCCAGAGAGTGTAGGTCACACTGAATCTAAAAATATGTGTATCGTGTCTGTGTGTTCAGATTTGACTGTGTTATTGGCATAATTGCGGCTAATGGAGGCTAAGGGTTTTAAAGTACCTTAATGGCCTCTGTGAGCTGTTTGCTGCTGCAGCTCCAACTGCTGACTGTGTCGGTGAGCGCGCCAAATAACACCCTGTGCTGAATCTCTGAAATCTGTGCCTAAGTTTGCAAAACTCTGCCTTAGAGTAGTATTATCAAGGTATAGATAATCTAAGAATGGGTTGTCTTCCATGACTGATAATTGATCTTTGGCGTGTCAGAGCTAAACTATGGATAGTGATGGTGTTGCCACAGCAGCTACAAGTGGACTCTCGTGGTTCTGTAAGACACTTTAGATAAAAGCTTGCACCATTTCCATTTTATCATTCCGTGTCTCGATGGAGCTCCAGAGGCTTTCAGGAGACAAAGCGGCCCTGTTGCAAGATTTACAGACCTCATTATTGCACGAGGCGTTCTACAAACCAACCACCATCCTACACGAGACACCAATTGCTTTTTTTTAATGGAACAACATGTGTTCCCCTCTGCTGCTCGATTTAATTGTCAGCCTCCAGTGTGCTGTGAACACACGCGCACACACACATGTATGCTGCACACTGAGACACACTGCAGGCATTTTCATCATCCCCCATCAACATGTTGCCAGTTTGATTTCCCACAGTGCCTTGCTGTCACTGCTGACAATGCTTGCAGGTATTTTGCCAACATGCTGTTTATTCAACAGCCCCGTTAGTCATGTGTGTGTCCATCTGTGTGTGTGGACCCTGAGTCCTCTCCCTACTGTGGAGGAACTAGCTCTGACGTCTTGCCAGTAGGTTAAGCCGTTTAACCTAATCTGAGCGAGAGGATGTGATTGGTGGACAGTGGAGGAGGGAGGAAGCCTCTCCCAGCTGTCCTGCTGTTTGCTGGTTTTTACTCTTTTAGCTTGAGGGGAAGTCGGGCTGTTTAGGCTGGCGGCGTTCTTTAGCCTCATACCAGGGTGATGTTGAAAAAGCAAAACCTGTTCCTGCACTAAATAGCCCATCATTCATTCGAACCAGTACCAACAAGCTAAAGTCAAAACTGATTTTCTGTCCCTTGACATATTGGAGCAGTTGCTTGGTTAACCACTGTACAGCACACAGCGGGGATGAAGAACAACAGCAGAGGGATCTTTGTGATTCTCATTTCAGAAGCTGCTTTAGGGTAAACCATCACTTCCAAAGCTGAAGAACTAGCAGCCCTGACAATTACTTTAACATGACACGACTACACCAGATTTTATGGACTACTCTGCTTAGTCCTTTCAGAAAATAGCATGTGTTTAGGCTATTAAACGTCGCAGCAACAAGCCTTGGGGAACCACTCCTCAAGTAAATGGTCTCAGACAAAATGATAGCGTGCATACTAATGAATAAAGGAGAGAGAAACACAACAAGACACTCTTAAAAAGGCAGCTTTGAATTTAAAGTTAAAGCTTTTTGTTAGAAGGGCCCTGACACACCAGGGTGACGGTCAACCATCAGTGTCGGGCTGCTGGTAAGCATCTGTGAACCTAGTTTTTATCGGCCCTTGTTAGTTGTTTTTCAGCTAATTTAGCATGATGAATTAGTGACGAAGACGGTAAGAGAATCACTCTGACTAGTAGTCGACCTAACGTTAGTGACCAGACAGGTCATTAGCCGGCAAGATTTCATTGGTTGCTTAGTCGCTGAATAAAACCCAAACTTGAGACTCTTTTAGGAGCTGCACCTTGCCAAAATAAATCAAACTCTATATGACTGGACCATGTGGGAATTTAATTTGAAAGGACAGAAACAGGAAGTGGCCATGCTCAGCAGTCAGACAGGAGTCACGACTAGTCGACTAATGGCCCTAAATGACAACTATTGGTTGACTAAAAAAATTCTTAGTCAGTGGCAGTTTTGTACATGTTGCTGTAGGGCTGCATGATATGAGCAAAATATGTGATAATGCTGTTGAATATTGCAATAATGATACGACTTGCATTAAATAAACATATTTAAGTGGTAGACCTATTTGATCTTTCAGTATACTGCTGAAACACAACATATTTCTTGTTGAATTTAAAGATGAAAGGAAATTAGGGCTGGAACTATTGATTATTTTTATTGTTGATTAATTATTTTCTCAATTAATCACAGAGCCTGAGTGCACCTCCCCAGAAATGTAACTACACGTCGCCTTGACGCAGACCTCTTGTCTATTTCTGTAAGCTGAAACCATTTCCCTCAGTGGAAACAAAGCTTTGATTTACCAAACACTGAATTGTGAAGACAATATAGCCTTCTCTAAAATAGCATTTTAAGTCTTGTGTGTAATTTATCCTGTCTTCATATGAGCAGAGGAAATCTCTGCTTGTTGCTAGGCTGATTTATACAATGTAAAATGCCATAGGCTTGTGCTTATAGAGTGTGCCAGGGCTGACGTCAAAACCCGGAAGTTTAGCATCGCGCTGGTTCCCGGAAGAGAAAGTGAATGTGATTTTTGCATTGTGTTTTGGATTATGTCGGAAAATAAGCTCTGTGGCTAACACAAGTTCATGATACTTACAGGTTTTGTTCAGCGAGATAATCTTCACATATGAACACCTTTCATACCGCATTTGAAGCTTAAATGCGATCGCCAGAAGTAAAAAGCTAACGTTAGGCTTTAACGGACTACATGACTACTCCACGGTCGCATGACTCTTGACGTCACCGCCACTAAGCTTTCAACTGATTTCGGCCGCTTTATTTTAAAAACATTGTATAATGGGGAAATCGGACTGTTTAAGCTAAATAAGAAGCTGTAATGGCGGACTGCCAGCACTCTCGCCTGTTCGGGGGTGATGACGTTTAATGTCCCCGACAGGGTTTGTAGTCGTATTGAGCAACTTGTTAGCAACCGCCTTTTTTACGACACGTAAAAGCTTCAAAATTCACAAGTAGGGTATTTACTGACGTGTTTTATGTCGTAGAACAAAACCTGAAACTCGCTTAAGCTTTTGTTAACCACAGACCTTATTTGAGGCATTTTACCAAAATCCCATTCAAAAAACGTATTGACTTTTAGACGAGAGAACCGGAAGTGCTAAAAGCGCTAACGGAGTTCCGGGTTTACTGGCACACTCTATAACGTTAGCATGTTGTATTTGTTTGGAAAACTTGTTTAGTTTAAGACAGTTGTTTTGTCGGTGGACATTGTGAGTTGTAGCGTAATAGAGCCTAATTTTGTAACATTACCTTTATTGAATGTTGCTGTTGTCCCTGACTTCATATAAGCAAAGGGAAATCTCTGCTAGCTGCTAGGCTAATCTATACAATGTAAAATGCCATAGGCTTGTGCTAAAAACATTAGCATGTTGTATTTGTGGGGAAAATGTGTCCAGATAAAAAGACAAGTGTTTGTCTGTGAATGCTGCGAGTTATAGTGAAGCCGATTTGTGTACTTGTGTTTGAAATTGTCTCTATTAAGCCATGTTTAATGTGTGTTTTGAATCAACTAAACTTTACAGCACTTCACAGAAACCTCCGCCTGGGCTACGTCGTAGGGTCTGCATAAAGCCGTTGCATAATTAGAAATAAATATAATAAATATTAATCCGCCTTTAGTTGTTTGCTCAATTGAATATCAGAAAATGGTGAAAAATATTGATCAGTGTTTCCCAAAGCCCAAGAAGATGTCCTCAAATGTCTT
This sequence comes from Epinephelus moara, assembly GCF_006386435.1. Taxonomy (NCBI): domain Eukaryota; kingdom Metazoa; phylum Chordata; class Actinopteri; order Perciformes; family Serranidae; genus Epinephelus; species Epinephelus moara. The sequence continues at coordinate 273,130 of NC_065520.1, forward strand.
GTTTTGTCCACAACCCAGAGATAATCAGTTTAGTGTCATAAAAGAGGAAAGAAACGTGAAAATATTCACATATAATAAGCTGGAATCTGAGAATAGTGACTTTTATTTTTCTTTGAAAGTACTCAAACCAATAAATCGATCATCAGTTTAACTGGCGATTAACTCAGTAGTTGACAACACATCAATTAAGCGTTGCTGCTCAAATGAAATTATTTCCAACATTCTTTTATTGAACACTCAACTGAGTTAGAAAGTCTTTCAACTAACTCAAAAAATCTCTTTGTTTGTCTTTTGTGAGGTGTTTATTGTCCATTTTGACATCACAATGATGACAAATTGTGCCGCTTCATGTTGCTGTAACTCAAGCCGTTCTCTCTGTGGATTTTTGGCCCCATTGACCTGCAGTAAAGCAGCAGGACTCAGCACACTCTCTGCTATGAAACCTTCATACTTTCATGATAAGGTCAAACTGTGAAAATAAAAAAAACTGCTCAGATTTACAGCTCGAATTACTGCTTTGTGTGCACGCTCACAGCCAGGCAGAAGTTGAGTTAAGGTTCAGGTGTTTCCCTGGCGCTCTCTCAGCAGGGTGTAACCATCTCTTTCTTTTTCACTCTTCCATTATCTTTCACTTCACTGTCTCCTTGTCATGTAACCTTGAAGTTTTTAGTAACAAATTGATCAATTCCTCAACTTTTTTCTTCTACAACAGTCAATTTTGGGGTAATTTCTGCTAAAGTGTGAGTCTAAAACATCCAGTTACGGTGCAATTTTAAAGTAATATACGAAGCACATTTTTCCCTGCTGGAATTCATAGCGGGGGACTGAAGCAAGAAACTGAACAGCTTTGAGGTGTGTTTTTTTTCCTGTCTTTTCCCCCGTGGAGAGTTCTTATCATCAGTTTCACCCATCTGGTTTCTATCCCTGCTGACATTAGTCTGAGAGCAGGACTACAGAGAAGTGCCTTTCAGACATCCCCCTACTTGCTGCCAGTTTGCCTCAAGTCATCACCCATTGTTTCATGTCCTAAAAACACAATTGTGCAAAGGAAGTTTGATATCTTGATTCAAATTTCCGTAGTGTCTCAATCATTTTTGCAGTGGACCTCATCAGCCAGGTGTAATCTATCATAATCCAAGTTTATAATCTAAATCCAATCCAGTTATGGATACTACAAACGCCATGTGCGTTCACTTTTGGGGATTTCATAGGTCATTTGCATCGGTGACGCTGTGGGGCTCTCAGCACACCACGACAGATGGTGAGAATATTTTACTTGGCCGTGTTCTGCGGGGCAAGACAGGATCCAAGGAAAGGAAGAGCGAAGGAAAATACTGGAAGACAAACAAAGTAATTAATAGGTAAAATATGTGAGTATAGACTTTTATACGGCGAATGGAAAACTGACATGGGTTCTGGGAGAACAGGAGAGTGATATATAGATAGTGCTTTAAGTTACAGACACGCAGAGACTGCTGGTGTGACTGTTTTATGAACTACTAACTTGCTCAGAAGAGGGATAGGTGGAGGCCTCTTACTGTAATGAAGCAGCAGTAACAAAAGAAAAGAGTAAAGAGGGAAAGTGAAGTGAAATATATGAAGGTTGTCTTCGCTATAGGCCTCAAGGGGCGAAAGGAGACTGGACAGTAGAATAGAGAGAGTAATTACTTTGATATATCCCAGTTGAGCCAGGCACTGACCTTGTAGCATGAGAGAGGACTTGGATTTAAAGGTCCCATACTGTGCTGAATTTCAGGCTCATGCTTGTATTCTGGGTTTCTACTAGAACATGTTTACCTGCTTTAATGTTCAAGAAACACATTATTTTTCTCATACTGTCTGCCTGAATATACCTGTATTCACCCTCTGTCTGCTCCGTTTTAGTGCCTGTCTCTTTAAGTGCCCCATCCTGAAGAAGTCCTGAATGCTTGTTTAAAGGTCCATGATAAGAATGTTGTCTGTAGTTAATGATCATCTGAAAATAAAAATCTTTTCGTTTTTGTTGTCTCAAAATGACCCGTATATATCTGCATAAGGGGCGGGTCCTTGTGAACGGAGTCTACCATGTTGCACTGCCATATTTCTACAGTAGCTCAGGACAGACAAACCAAACACTGGTTCTAGACAGGGCCATTCACGTTTTCATGTCGGCCATCATAGTTAGCAGCACCTCCACGATGAGAGCATCTAAAATAACACAGATTAGTCTAAAGAAAAACTTCATTGTTTTTACCAGTTTAAATCATCGGTTCCGTGTGTTATAAGAGGAGGAGACCTCTGTGGATGATTATGCTCCTGGTAAAACCCTCCCGAATGTCTGGATCTTAAGTTATCAGAGAAAAAAGTGGAGCACCCATTAGCTTCAACATGTCTTCAACGTGCCAAACAGCATCAGAGATTTATAATGCGAAACTACTTTATCCAGCGTTTTTACCAGTTTAAATCAACAGCTCTGTTTGATTTGGAGAGGGTGAGACCTCTGCAGATAATTTGGCTTACAGTAAACTCCGCCTAAACGTCTGGATCAGAAATAAAGTGAGCACATATTAAGTTATCAGAGAAAATAGGTGAACACTTGCTGTACTCATTATTCACTCACTCTACAGCACAAAACTGCACTTCAAAATAAAAGCTTTGTGCTAGAAATGAACTGTACTTCAAAATAAAGCGTGTTTTTTATAAACTTGACACATTCTGAAGTCATTTGGGGTCAGTTGGGAACCACTGCTCTAAAGTTTAGTTGATTCAAAACACACATTAAACATGGCTTAATAGTGGACATTTCAAGCACAAGTACACAAATCAGCTTCACTATAACTGGCAGCATTCACAGACAAACACTTGTGTTTTGCTGGACACATTCCCCAACAAATACAACATGCTAATGTTTTTAGCACAAGTCTATGGCATTTTACATTGTATAAATTAGCCTAGCCCAAAGTATAAATCCCAGAAGGATTATAATTTAAAAAAACATAGAAATCTAATGGGGTACACTGAGGCTGGGTTTGGCAGAAAGACAGTCTGATGAGTAGACAGGCACGTTGACAGCTTACTGGCAAGTGTCCCCGATAGGCAAAGAGCCACAGGAGTCTGGCTGCAGACAAGAGAGTGAGTGAGTCCATAAGAAAGTTCAGACTGACACATTCTCATTTTGGTCCATTCACCATCGATTTGCGTCTTTTCGCTGACACAGTCGACTTCAGCCTTGTTTATTGCCACTAACACAAACCAGATACACACACTGCGTGGGATCTACCACAGTCAACCTGTCAGCTGACAGTAATGGATATTTTTATACTCGGTTGTGACACACAACCCCCCCAAACATGCATTTTGTTTCAGGGGCACCACTATAATTTGAGTCTAGTTTGCTGCATGAGTCATCTTATGAAAAGTAAACAAGAAGAGGAAACAGCCGCCGCAGCTGCAGACAGCCTCTGTGACTCTCACTTGCTGAAATATACCCACTTATTTTGTATTTAACAGCTAAATTGTAGCAAGGACACACTGGAAAGATGCATTGCAAACAGACATGCTGGTGCTTGTTCCGTTTCCCATGCCTGGAGCTATTTCGATGGCTTCTTAAAGCTTTTGGAAGTATTTTTTGGTCACCAGGCTTAAGCCCGAATCCACTGATGGACAGTTGGTTGTCAAGGCTCACTGCAAGACCTGCAAGCCTTCTAATTATCTTAAAAGACAAGAGTGTGAGGCCCAAAAGGACAGCTGTATGAAACTGGACCCTGCCTTTAAGGACGTGACCTTGGCCTTTGCAGGTTGCTTTTACAGTCCAGAGGAAAGTCTGACTTCATAGCGTTCTCAGACTCTTTAATTGCGCGTCTGCATGCGATCACACACGCCAATGAATGTGTCACTGTGTGCATATGCTGCAGAGAAAGCACTCAATATGTCTGGGTTTGCAGAGCATCGTTCCACTTCTGCTAGATGAGACAAAAATCACGCTCCAAGATATGATAAAAATGTGTGCGAGCGATCGAGCACAAGTGTGTGTTTCTGGCCGGCTAAGAAAGGCTCATTGATGGCTGCTGCTGAATGAAGTGATTGTGATTTGAACTGAAAGGACCTCAGTCTGGGCTCCACTGGGCCTAGTCTGCTCTGCTCAGCTGAAACATTTTGACACACATACACAAGTTATTTTTAGACTTTAAAACTCTCAAACTATGACCTTGTTGAAGATTCTCGCTTTCCTTATTCGTTTCCCAGGTGGTGCAACACCCAGCCTATTCTTATTCTCCTATTTTATTAGAAACAAAACCTAAATATATCATGCTTGACCTCGGCTGGGTGACCATTTCCTCCTCTGGAGCTGTTGCCAAGACGAGAGCAGATCACGAGAACAGGCTGTTCCATTTAAAGTGCCACTTTAATTTAGTAAGCAGCGTCTGCTTGGATTTGCTGGTACATTAAAGTGTTTTTGAGAAGCTTGAACAAACAAACCATAACTACATCACATATTATCTGGGATTTAGTTTGAAACTTTGTAAACAGGTGATCATACAGTATGTAAAGCAAGGAAAAGCACAGTTTGTGCAGCCTGTGTGTTATGAATAAAGATAGTTTTACCCTGAGGTGAAGCTGAAGAGAGCACAGGAGAGCAGCTTCATCTGCCTCTTACACTTTCAGATGGTCCGCGATAGTAATCACTGGAAATAAGTGTGACATCTAGAGGGGGTGTGAATTACAATCTGTCAAAATGACGGATGGCCTTCAAAATCTTCCGTCATTGTTAAAAAAAAATCTGTCAGTGATGGATAAATATTTGGTTAACGCAACCTCTGGCAACAGCAGAGTGGGCTGTCCAGGTGTTGGAAGTTGGTCTGTGTTTTCCCCCCAAGCACTGGCTGAACGTTAATAGACATCGTTATAAGTGCTAGATTTGCAGGAATCAATATGTGCAATACAATCCCACACTGAAATTCAGGCTCTGTCGCCTTGCTTGCAGTGTCACAATATACTGTATTCAATCATAACTTCTGTATCATGATTCAAATCGTATCGTCAGATTTTCGCCAAAACACAACCCTATTTAGAAAATGCTAGAAGTGCCATAAAACTGTAAAAAGAAGAGGAGTTCCGACACATTTTTCTCATGAAAGAGATTAATGACTTCCCCTCCACAGCCGGAGAATCCTTGACCTTTTGTCTTGACCATTTAAGACTCGACCATCGCGTGTTATAAAGGGGACTTACTCTGCTGGCGAGGGGGATTAGGGACTGAGCGGTCGGATCGGAAACGTACAGGTATTATCTCAGATAACAGGAAACTACCTGCAGTAGTGAAAGGTAATGTTTACTCAGTATTTTGGGTCCTCTTCTGACTGACCAAAGTGGTGAGTAGTGAGTAACATGGCCTCAAACACGATGAGGGAGTCCTTGGTGTTGTGTTTCACATCATCCCACTTCTCTTTCACTTCCTCTCCCTTCACTTAAAGCAGTGAAAGTGAAATGTTGCAAATTTGGTGACCTTAAATGTGGTTTAGATTTTACAAACCGACTTATATAATCTCCGAGATAATCAGGCTTCAAAAGTTTGATTCTCTGCACTCTCTTTACAGACAGTTTAGAATATTGACGCTGCTGTCTTTCATCACTGTGTTGACCAGATTCAGTGAACCTGGCCAGTTACTGTATATTGTTGTAAGAGGTTTGCTTCAGTGCCCAAAAAGAGTTGAATCCATTTGTTTGGGATCCTGCTTTCGTCACTTTGCAGCACTTCTGCTCTCACCTTTTCATTACAGCTTCTTTTCTCACAGTTGAGGTTAAATTTAGGTGTTTGTCCTGTCAGCTTGTTGTCGTGACAGAAAAATTCCAACCAGACTCATGAAATAAGGCTTCAGGTTGTAGCTTCAGGTTTGCCTCAGACTTGATGCTGTCAGACTCGTGACACATCATGTGTTCGTGACATCGGTGTTATTCTTACTGGTTCTGATATTTAAAGATTTCAGCACCATTCCCCTCTGCATTCCAATGTCTTATATTACATGAATGTGATATGGGATATCTCCCTGATGCATGCACACGGGCTCACTGTAGTTATTGGAGAAGGGTTTGCTGATATTAAAGGAAATAGCTTTTGCCCAAAACATATTTGGAAGTCTCCCTTAGTCTAATTAGGTTCACCTTGTTTGACGTGACCCAAAGCACCCAGGTTTCCACATGTTTTCAGTTTCTTCTTCTTGGCTGCCACAAGTTTGAAATGTGTTTGTGGTCCCGTCCCTGTCGCTATGTAGGCAACATGGTGACCATTAAGAAGGGTGAGAACTGTCCGACGAAAATGATGTCCCCAAACAAAAACTCTGTCAGCAATTGTTTTATCGAATAAAATAAAGTTTTCAGTCAGTTCATCTCACTTCAGCCATTTTTTGCAGCAGCAAAATGTATCTAGGGGACTGAAAAAACAATTTTTCCCGAACCCTTCGCTGCTCAACTTTGCTTGTTAACTTCAGGGTGAACCCCCTTCACTTTATCAGAAGGTGGCAAGCAAATGGCCTAAACCATGCACAAATACTCTCTGCTCTGGTTGCCGCACAATGCCGCAGCCTCACTGTCACATGTTGCCATCACATGAACGCTCTGTTTCTCGACGCCACACTTGCTACACACACAATCTGGCACAGAAATGAGGTGCAGGAATCTGCATTGCAATTTGGTCCTATAGGTACCGCTCATATAGGAGCCACTGCCATATTGGCACTGGGTTTCGGTACTCAACCCTTGTATCAGTGCACCATCTGGGTATTTGTAGTGTACTACATTTTGCTACACTCCGTAGTGTGAACACAATCATGCACTCATGCACTCTGTTAGTACAGAAGTATCCGATTTGAGACGCAGCCTAAATCTTGAACATCATACTCGACTAGCTTTCTCTAATTGGGTCACATAATGACGCTCTTGTGTCACATCCAAACCCAACATTGTGTTGCAGAAAACTGGACGCTGTATTGTTGAAGATGGATGTATTACTGGAGTTTCATGCAAGACAGAAAGAACAGTTTAAACAGAAAAACAATGCAAATGAGAGACAAAGAAGTTTACACAAATAAACGCTGAAGAACGAGCTCTTGAATTCTCTTCCAACCTGTTCTCCCACTACCTCTCCTCTTCTCCCCTCTTAACCTCCTTTAAACCAAGATTACCGCCACCCAGACCTGGATCCTGTCCAAACTCCAGGGATCCTTGAGCTTTGTGACCGTGACATCTGTCAAGTCAAACACCTCCCCACCCCCGTGTCTCTGTCATAACATGTAATGCACACAGGAAGTCATTCAGCCAGTTTGTATCTTCGCTATCTGACAGCAGAAAAACTGACATGTTGTGATTGACTACTATTGTTGTTTCCAGAGGTCTGGGTAGCGTGAGTGTGTGTGAGCACAGTGTGTGGGTGTGTCCGCACAGACAGACTGACCGCACAGAAACAGATGGACATGCACACACACGGTAGCCAGATGGTGACAGACTTGGCTCACACCTTGGCCTTCACCGCTCTGATTCCTCTCCTGCTCATTTTTCTTCTCTGCTTTCTTTACTCTCTTTGGGCTTTTCCTTTCCAATGATGGTGTAGTTCACAACAACACTTGCTTTATGGCTTCTTTTTTTTCATGTTGTGAGTACTTTAAATCATCGAGACTAATCGTGCTATCTGTCCACTGTTACAGTTTCCATTAATGAAATCAAAAGAGGAGAGATGAGCAAATTTATTCTGAAAAAATGTATAATTTTTGTATCTACTATAAATCAGCCTGTCAGATGAAGGAATGCCTGCCTTCATACTTGACTAGAGCATCATCAGCCTCCCTGAATGTATAATTGTACACTGTAACTCTTCAGGGTGGTGCCATTTAGCTCCATCGACCTCAGAGAAAATTATTCTGGGCTAATTTTGGGGTTTGGTTTCACGTGTCTATTTTGGAAATGCTGCAGAGGAGGTTGTTTGATGCTTGTAATGCTCCTGCTGCCCTTTTAACATTTAATCAATAGGGCTGACTGGGACTCAGCTTTCAGTGGTGGAAGTGACATTTCAACATGTCAAAATGTCATTCTGACATGTTGAAATGTTAATTTAAGATATCTGTAGAACAATTTTCATGTGTCTTGCCACATTGTCACACGTAGAAGGTACATTTTGACTTTTCAAAACTGATTTACAGATATCTTTAATTTAATTTTAGATAACAGTAATTCATTTTCCCTGGTAAGAGCTACAGTTACAGATATCTATAGTTGAATATCTATATATTGTGACTAGTGAAAATGGGATTTTCCATTTCAGATATCAACAACTGTATTTCTGATATGTCTGACTTATCAGCATACCATTTTGGATATGTGGGCATTGAATTATTAAAGTACAACAAAGCCATTGGTTGACTTTTAAATTGGCATATTTATTTTGAATATATACATAGATAACTACAATGATATTTTGACTTGTGGAAATTTCTTTTTGTATATCTAAAATTTAATTTTGACTAGTTATAAAGAGAATTATAGATTTCTCAAATATAATTGGTACTAGTGAGAATATATTTTCCACTAGATTGAATTGCATTTTTGATATCTGAAATGCAATTCTTACTAGTTACAGTTTTAAGCAGACATATCAATAATTTCATTTTGACTTTTGACTTTTTTGACATTTCCACTGGTAAGAAACCAATTAATGATATCAAGAATTAACATTTTGCTTGTCACAATTACATTTTTGATGTCTGTAATTGAGTCTGAATAGAAGTCAATGGTAAAAGTTTACTTGGTTTTTTGTTTTTGTTTTTGTTTTTTTACAGATATCTAATATTTATATTTCCACTTTTAAGAAATGAGTTGTTGATGTCAAGAATTAGCATTTAGAATTAGAATTTAATTTGTGAGAATTCAATTTTTGATATGTATTAAGTTTGTAAGTCTCTATTAAGTTTGAGTGGAAGTCAATGATAAAAGTTGACTAGTCGTAATTACAAATATCTACAGTGGACATTTCCACTTGCAAGAAACCAATTGTTGATATCAAGAATAAACATTTTAACTAGTGAGTAATACATTTTTCATGTTTAGGATTGAGTTTGAATAGACGTCAATGTTAAAAGTTGATTAATTGTAACAGTCATAGATATCTACAATAATCATTTCTGCTAGTAATGAACTAATTGTTGATATCAAGAAATAACATTTTGACTAGTGAGAAGTTAATTGTAGATATCATTCATTTTAATTGCCGCTAAGTAAAATTACATCATAGATATGTTGGCTTGGAATTCTGACTAGTCAAAAAGTGACTGTTGATATCTACAGTTGATATTACTGATCTGATTAAATGTTAGAAGGGCTTGCCATACTGCTGCTGAATGAGTCCAGTTGATACAACAGTAAAGTGTATATCTCAGACACCATATTCCACCATCCTCCTGTTCTTGGGTCACATGATTTAGCTCCTGTCTCTGCTCCAAACATTGTTTTGCAGAAAACTCGACCCTGTGTTGTTAAAGTTGCTAACGTAGCAATACTTACTCTGCATTGCCAGCAGCAGGTATAGCTGCATCATTAGAACCTTTCCTGGGGCGTTGAGGTTGTTTCTGAACATTCCCAGCTGGGCCTCGGCCTGCAGCTATTCATTAGTCCCGGACCTGAATCCAAGACCTCACGTAAGGGTCAAAGGTCACTAGCTTGTTAAGCGAAGAAAGGCTTGTTAGAGGCCTATGAGTCAGGAGTTTTCTCCCTGACCTTCCTCGCCTGCTTCTTTGTGAAATTAAATGAAAATAACATACAACTTTGAGGAAAGGTAGATGACACACATGAAGACTTATTAGGTTAAATAAATAATCTTCTCAATTCCATTACCAGCACTCCCGTGATGAGATGCTGTGTGACATTCTGTGGCCTCTCTGCATTACTTCCCTCCTCTCACCTCTCCTGCCCTCCAGTTTTCTCCTTTATCTTTAATCTAATTTGGGTTTTTCCACCTCTGTTCTTCTCTTGCAGCAACGTTCCCCCGGCAAAGTGCTGTTTGACCTGGTTTGTGCCCATCTCAATCTGGTAGAGGGAGACTACTTTGGATTGGAGTACCAGGACCAGCGCAAGATGACGGTGAGAAACACCTACATGGTCTGTTTTGCTACTTGGGCAGATATGAAACGGGAGGTTTGGAGTTCTCAAACACTTAATTTTCTGCATTCTGGTGATTTTTTCATGCACCAATTTGTGCCCCATCTGCATTGATTTAGGCTTGAATTATGTCCAAGTAAAAGTACTCTGCTACTTTCATGGTTTTAATGGGGGAAACAAAAGCACATGTTCTAAATATTGAGGGGGGTGTGTCCCCTGTGTCCCCCCCTGAAATCTTCAGAAACAAATCCTGCATGGGGTGATGTGTGAATGGGAGCAGGGGCCAATATTCAGGGAAATCTGTTCCACCAATTTGCCACCTCAAGACCTAGTAGCAATTCAGGGGAAAATGCCTCTGTTTCAAGAAAATGCTGGTACAGCCGTGTTGTGAGTGATAGGATCATTTCAAGGACAAGGGGCCCCTGTTGCTCAGAGGTAGAGAGGGACTTCCACTAATTGGAAAATTGGTGGTTCTAGCTCCACCAGTCCACATGTCGAAGTATCCTTGGGCAGATACTGAACCCTAAATTGCTCCCGATGGCTGTTCAAATGGTGTGTGAGAGCGAATGGATACTGGAGAGGAGGCAGCAACATGTGCCTCGGCCATCAGTGTGTGAATGGGTGAATGTGACATGTAGTGTAAAAGGCGGTCCATTCACCGTTTACCATCAAGGCTCTCGAAAGACGCTTTCACGTGGATCAAGCAAACCAATCACAAGACTCCACCGCTGACACATTTGAATTCGGAAGTTGTTTATGGTTTATGCCTCGTTTCTACATAGAACTATCTACGTATGCGAGTCAACTGGAAGTCCATTCATTCCTTTGAGAAATTCCATGATCTCCTATCACATCTCGGATCAGACTTCAGTCTGGAATTTGCCTCTAGTACGTTGAAAAGAATTGAAATTTTTGTGATTTCGGAAAGACCGTATGCACTGTGCCACAGGAAGTTAGCATAAAAACGAATTAGCAAACAGATCAGTGGATGTGGTACCATGTGAAAGAGGCTTGAAACAAATGATTTTCACAGACGTACAATAAATGTGTAATATATTTTTGCTTTTTACTCTTTTTAGTGCAGTAATTCTTAGCTACGGAAACCAATTTTCCTGCTGTATGTTTTTTTTTTGTTTTTTTTTTACAATAAACAATAGTTTCTTTGTTACCTTTGCCTGCAGCTGTAACCTAAAGGGAAACTTTTAACAGAATCTTTCTCTTGTTTGTCTCCTGGTTTAAAGCCACATGACTCGTGCAGATCTACTTTAACATCTAAAATGTTTTTACAGTATTTTCATAGGATTTTTCTTAAAACTCTCCAACTTGTTCGAAGCAAGGTTGCTCTCTTTCCCACATGTTAACTTTAGTTTTAATCACATGGCTCCACATTCTGTTGTCATGGAAACTTCCTGTTTTAGCTATCTTCCTTTCATCTACGTCTATATGGTGTTAACCTGGAGTCACTTGTTCCACCTATATCACGACGGAGCAGCTGGTTGTAATAATTTGCACACTTGCTGTCCGTTCCACTGGTGTTTGCAGATGCTATTGTCTTTTCTGCTGTTCTGGCTGATGGTAAAATCTGCATTAGTGCATGAAAAGGCTGCTCATAAAGGAGATGTTAGCTGGAGGACAACAGTCAGACACATTCATCTCACAAAATGCACACACAGATACTTCAGTGTGCTCAAACACTGGACTCTCGCTGTACATTTCAGAGCCTCGGGCTTAAAAAACAGTTGTTTTGAAGCAGATCGATGGAACAAATGATGTAATGCTGAAGAAATAATGGCAATGTTGTCAGCACACATTCACAGGAAGATAGAGACACACAGAAATGCATGAAGCTAAACATCAATTCGATAACGGGGTATCTTGTGTATGTTAGCTAGTGCGACTTGTATCGGTGTAAAATATAATAGGCATTAATTACGCAAATGTGGAGCAAACAGTTTCCAACAATGAATTACTGCTCATTTTTGAATACGCTGTATTTAAATGGAAAAAGAAAAATCCTACATACCCTGTAATTAGTACAAAATGACATAGGTCTTTCAAGGAAACTTCAGAGGAAATTACCAGAAAATTACCCTTTAACCTGAATTGTACTGTTGGAAGGTTTCTATCATGTAGAGATTTTTACACCAACCAAAATAAACCAAAACAAAGGATTTTAGTATCTGAACCAATTGACACTTATGTACCATTTTGAGTGTAAATTAACAGGGGTGCCCCCAGAAAATTTTCATAGGGTGCCTACTGTTGTGTCCGACCTATAAGTGTCATTTCTGTTTGTCATTGATGCTGCTCTGTTCTGTTGCCAAGGGGGGGCTTTGCTGCTGCTCTCCCTGCCTTACCGTATGTTCAAACCAACAGTGACCAGAGCTTCCAAAATGGCGGAAGTCATTAATTTTCAATGAGAGCCTGGGCACTTGGGCGACCTGGTCGTCAGCCGCGCGTCTTGGGCGACCAAAGCGACCGGAGCGGTCCGGAGGGGAGTTAAAACTGGTTTACCTTTATGGTAATGAGCTCTGATGCGGTTCGGCGGCAACCAATTGGAATGCTGACATGCTTCAATGAATTGGGTCCCAGAGAACAAGCCATGTAACTTTGGTTCCTACAGCACACTTGGATATCGAGAAGTTTATTACTTGCGTTCGCGCCCACTCAGTTCTTTATAATGTGTCGCTGTTTGGTTACAGAGACCAAAATAAAAAGAATGAGGCTTGGGACTGCGTTGTGGAGGTAGTTGGTTGGTCTGGTGAGTTTTAAAGTGTGTAATGTTCGTAATAGAGGAGAGAATTGCAGGCTAATGTAGCGACGTAGCATGCAAGTCTTCCTTGCTTGGTTTGAATGGGATGACATACGTTTTCTGTTTTCATTGGTTTGAATGGGATGACATACGTTTTCTGTTTTCATTGACCAAACATAGATTTCTGTAGGCCAACTATGAGCTTTTTGACTGGACAACAGCAAGCAGCTACTACGCTGCTTTCAAGCCAGTAGTCCACTTTGCGGCTCCTTTAAATTGACAAGCACGATTGAACGTTCAATGCTTCAAGTGATGAGTGACTAGAGCGCCCAAAGCTGCTACAAATATTTTTGTCAGTTGTGCTTCTTGGGCGTCCGCGAGAGACTTTGCCTCTTTGGAAGCTTCTGGTTTAAACGTACAGTTAGGCTTTCCTCGTTTGCACGTGGAAGAGCAGAGAGGTGTGCTCTCTCCGCCTCAGGCTTTATGCGTAGGCCTAGGAAAGGCAGAGAGACCCCAGAACAGAGCCCCACCAAAAAATAAATGATTTATAATACTGCAAATGGAAATGAAGTTTTCTTTGACAAAAGTGGTCCTGACTGAACTAATATTAACATTTTGAGTTATACCCTGACAGTTGTCATTTCCATGGCTCGCTGATCCTGTTTTTGATTTCATCAAACAAAATTGAAAGCTCATTTCAGTCGATTTTCCATTTAGAGTCCAAAGCATGACACCCCACAGTCTTTTGCTATTTTATTTCTTAGATGATGTCTTGTTGTCACGTCCCGCTGATACGCCAGCATTCTGTCTATAACAGAAGGACCACAGTCATTTTAACTGCAGAATTTTAGGAAAAAAATCCTCAGTTAAGTAAAGTAAAGTTGTGCTCTGTCCTCTGCAGGTGTGGCTCGACCTGCTGAAGCCGACACTGAAACAGATCAGACGTAAGTAGGCTATCTCAACATTACTGGTTTAAAAACAGACACTTCTATTTTAGAAATGAACATGAAGTCCTAAATGTCAGTGTCTGTGGAGCGAGAACAGCTAGTCATGCCCACTGAATGACAGTCATTTTGTGAACGTTACACACGCATGAACTGAAATCTTCTAAATCACACTGATGTCTTCCTCCTTCTGCCTCCCTCAGGACCTAAAAACACCATCCTTCGCTTCGTGGTGAAGTTCTTCCCTCCTGACCACACACAGCTCTTGGAGGAGCTGACTCGGTAAGTCTTCACCCAGAAACCACACCTATCCGAGGAGGAACTTCTCAGATTAAAAGACACGTTGTTTTGATTTGGGTTTGCTGTCTGGCCAGAATGTTTTTCAGTCCTTCAGGAGGATTTTCACACAGCTGCGTTTCAACATAAAGCAGGATTTGTTTAAATATGTTTGCATCTTGTTTTGTACGTTTCGTTGTCCCCTGTCAGCTCCTTAACATTTATAACACATTTATATCCACATGCCATAGCATCAAACATGTTTTTCTTCTTTTCTGGACCCAAACAGGATTTTTTTTTGTCATCTGGGAACCAGACTCATGAAAGCATTTGTAGCTCCAAGCCAGCTGAAAGGAGATGAATGCTCTGACCACTTTTGATCCAGAGTTTTGGGCTGTGAAAGACTAAAGTTTGCTACTCTGACATATTTTGATGTAAGAGTTAACTCACATCCAGCCGTATCTGGAGAAACATCTTTTTTTTTTGCCCTGTCAGCATTCAAAGATTGTTTTGGATATTTTGCCTCCTTTTCAGCTCCTTGCTCTGAAAGTGTAAAATATCAGCCACCATCTTGTCTGCCTCTCTGCTTTGTTTAGTCTGACACAGCCAGACGACTCAGTTTGTGCTCATTCAGGACCTCAAGTTTCAGTTTCAGTGCAGCACCATTTTGCAAAACAGTTGACCTGCTTCATTTACCCGTGATGCTGTGGCTCTTTCTTACCGCCCAGCTGGGTTCACTTGAGACCAGAGCCAAGCAGGAAGTGTAGTGCCTGTCGTCTGTGAGGGGATCTCTTGAGATTGAATGCAGTTATAATCAAACCCCAGTTTTACACTGTTCACAGTCTTCATTTTTTTCAGCCATTCAGTGAAGTTACACACTGTGATTATGTCTCAGTGTGGCAGGGTCCCATTCTGGATTTAAACTGCCCTCACATGCTGGGGTCTCTGCAGGTCTCACCAAATTAAATTCAAGACTTTTTAATACCGCATAGAATGCATACATCTGTTTACCATTATATCACATTTTTAGTCATATATAATATCATCACAAGGATTCCTGTAATCCAGTCTTGTAATTTGATATCTGCCACAATGTTTACTGTCCACTCTGCTACTGCTGAATCAGAGCTGTATTAAGTTACTGCTGAAAGCTGATTTTATAGCCAAGATGTCACAGGAAATATGGAGGACGAAAAGTGACATAAATACATAAATAAATAGATTCATACAAAAAATACACAAAAAAAAAAAAAGTGAAAAAATGTAGATGAATAAATAAAAAGTTAAATAAATGCACGGAGAAATTCAGAAATCAACAAATAACTGCTTTAATGTATAAATAAATAAATAAATGAAGAGGTTTAAATATATACATGCATAAATAAATGAATAGAGGAATGACTAAAAAAAATGGGTAAAAAATACATAGATATATAAATAAATAAAACAATGAATAAATGCGCAAATAAATATGGAAATAAATAAAACTGCATGAATAGATAAATAAATACAAAGGTTTAAAAATATAAATGCACAAATAAATGTGGAAATGATAAATAAATATATAAATAAATGCCCAAATAAATAAAAAAACGTAGAGGTTACGACCTCTTACCTCATAAACACATTTATTTTTGAGTCCTGTTGAATAATCAACTTTTTTTTCATGTATTTATTCATACATTTATGTATATTTTATTTCTGTATTTATTAATTGTTTATTTTAATGTATTTATTGATACATTTATTTGTTTATTTGTTGAAACTCAAGTTATTTTTGCGTCCTTAAGAAGAAGACCCAATGTATTTGTTGACCACCAAAAATGCAGCTACAAAACAAGACAACAGTTATCAATCACCCGGGACTGAAATCGTAAGGATCAAAACTACAACTCCACAAGAGAATATCATCACCAGCGCAGAACGCCTTACATATTTTCCACTGATGCTGTTCGGCCCCTCAGCTGGCCAGTTTATTCCACTGATGTCATATTGTCTCGGAGTGAGCCAGCTGACTCCAGCGTTAAACAGGAAGTGGGCACACAGCCTTTTCTTCTCCTTTTGTTTGGCTCGCACAGCATTTCACTGTTGTCATTGTTTCCTTTGATGGTTAATGTGGGCACAGCAGACCAAATATGAAGACGGACAGATGGAAGGAAGATCTCTTTGAAGATATATCAGGCTGATATTAGCCTTTTATTAAAAATGGGACTCAGGCCAGTCAGTGCTGCTCCAATGTGATGGAGGGTGAGGTCTACAAATTAGATGTAATCACTGTATTTTGCAGCTTTTTTATCTTTCTCTCTCATGTTGCTGATACATTACATAAAACAGCACTTGAGTTTGAACTGGCATGATGTATTTTGCTCCAAATTGGTGCAGCGTTCCTATATAACAATATTACTCCAGGCTAAAATAAAAAGATATCAAAACTCACCAAAGCCTCATTAACTTTATAAGAGAGATAATCACGCACTTATAAAAAGGTTGAATTGGATGTCACATAAAAAGCTGCCGTGCACCATTAATCACACGCTCATACACTCACAGATACAGTCTGCTATTACTCTTAATGCAGTAAGTAGAGAGCTGGTGAATCAGCCAATTTAGGGCTTTATCCTAAAATATGTAACAAATCCTTAAGAAAATACATTAGAAAATAACAGCAGACTGAATTTATGATTGTGTTTTGTCTTTGAGCTGATTGTAGGTTTTGAGGTCAGCTGTCTCGCTGCACTAAAGTCTTCTTTATAGTGCCGTCTCTGCTGTTTCTTGACTAAAATGCTGCATCATGACCTGGCGACATGTGCATACTTATGAGATCCAGGTCATATTATAGTAGCTGACTGTATAATGATTAACAGAAAAGGGCATAAACTCAATTAGGGATTGGTCTGAAGTCAGTAGATGTAAATCAACAGCAGTGTAAATGCCAGCAGTCTGACGGTGCTTTTGACAGCCGAGTGTATAAAGCTTGCATTAACCTAATAACCTTTTTTTACCTCCTTGCTTTCCAACTCTTTTCCCTCCCACACTCCTTTCTATTTCTGTCTGCTGCATCTTTTATTCTCTCGCTGTCTTTAGGTATCTGTTTGCCCTGCAGATAAAACGCGATCTGGCCTGCGGTCGTCTCATCTGTAACGACACCAGCGCTGCTCTCATGGTCTCCCACATCATCCAGTGTAAGTGCAACACACACTGTAGTTTGTTTAAAATCCATCACAGATGCTGCATGTGAAAGAAGAATAAAACACCGCTTTGATAATATAAATTTGTATAGCGCTTCGCTGTTCTCACCAATTCCTCTCACACACCAGGTGACAAATATCACGTTGTAAGTGCTCGAGTTAGGGTTCAATAAAGCCGCAACATGCAATTAATGTCTGAATAACAAAAACACATCACTTTAACAGCTTGATGAAGCCTGCTGTTTTACATAGTCCATGTCTGACGGGACTATAGTCTCACCGTGGGACCCAATTTAAAGGAAAAGCATGTGGAAATATACACAAACACATGACAGATTTTCCTTTGGGGGCTATTTCAGCAGCACTTACCATGGCTAGTTTAGTTGAACACTTAAAGAGGGCCTATTAAACTCTTTCTCAGGCACACTGATATTTTGGGTTTCTATGAGAGTATGTTTACATGCTTTAATAGTAAAAAACCCCACTATTTTGTTCATACTGTGCAGGAATGCCTGTTGTCGCCCTCTGTCTCAGATTCTCCGTTTTAGCTCCTGTCTCTTTTAGCTACCCTCCCTCTGCTCTCATTGGTTAGCATTTCTGGGTCGTCCACATTTTGGCATCTCTGCACCATCATTGCAGCTGGGAAATGACAGTAATAGAGAATGGCAGTACTTTCTACCATAAAAATTGCCACTGAAAGCTTCTAAACACAATGGGTATATGTTAAAGGTTCCCTTGACGTTAGCACATAGCTACAAGTAGCAGTGTACTTGCAACAATAACAGCACTTTCTCTCGTTAAAAATCACCAATAAAAGCTTCTCAGCACAACTGGACATTTTCCAGCAGGAATAAGGTCTGACATTGGAGAGATATTAACAACATTGACAACCAGGATGACTATTCCCCTGATGTTAGCATGTAGCTACAATTAGCAGCGTACTTGCAGCCAAGGGAGGGACTGTAACGGAGAATATTGGCGCTTTCTACTTTGAAAAATCAACAATAAAAGCTGCTGAACACAACCAGACAAGTTCCAACAGGAATATTAGCCAAAATCAGGAAGAAATTAACAACACCAGCAACCAAGATTACATTTTCCTTATGATAGCATGATGCTACATGTAGCAGTTTACTTTGACTATGTATAGCGGCACTGTCTCCTGTTAAATATCAACAATAAAAGCTTCTTTACACATTCTGACATTTAACAGCATGATCTGAATCAGAGAGAAATGATGACGTTAGCATGTAGCTAAATGTAGTGTGGGCTATGTAAGTCACTCCTAACGTCAGCTTGTCTCGCATGTATAAAAAACGCTCAGGTACTCAGAACGCTGAGCTTGAAAGCTTGAAGTGTTGCTCACAGGAACTATTTTAACACACATTTACCTCATTATTTGATTTTTTTGGCCACATTTAATGTGAACATTTTGACATCTTACCATTATATATATGACAGAAATAAGTTAAAGCATAATAGCACTTATAATAACATTAATAGGAAAAGGATCTCATCCTTTGTTGGGATTCATCTCACTCCAGCAGGGCAGATTTTTACCAGTATGAGATCATGATTCCATCTCATGTTACCCTCCTGCCCCTCTTTCTTTATTCCATTGTCTTCTCCGTTACATAAAGCATCAGTACCCCCTTTATATTTAGATATTTGAATTAAATGAACACTTTATTTTTTGCCTCCGGGCACCTGCTTGTCAAACCATCTGTCTCCACCGCAGCAGCCCTTGTTATTCAGCACCATACGTGAAGGATGTAGAATATATGGATTCAATTCAGTCTTGCAGACAGTGGCGGGGCCCACCGCACAGCATGCTAAAGAATATCACTTGGTTACCGTGGTAACCGTCAGTGCTGAAGCCTGTATGTGCACCTGCGGGGTGGTACAGTACAGGATGAGGGTTTATTATCACTGGTATTGGACAGATGGGAGACGCACGCATCAGCACACTTCATCTGATCTACAGTAGGATAGATTAGGATGGGGTATGAATAAAAAAATTAAGTAGAATAGAGACAAGGAAAATAAATCAATGCATATTTACTTTTTTACTGCATTCGCTTGCACACCTGTCTTTATCTGTCTTTTAACGCTTCATCCTTATTCTGTTTTCTCACCTTTTTTTCCCCTCTTCTTTGTCACTCCAAATAAATAATGAATCTCACCTCTCTTCCACCTCTCTTTGTCTCCTTCTCTGTCCTCTTCTCCCTACTCCTCCAGCCGAGATAGGAGATTTCGATGAGACCCAGAGCTGGCAGCATCTCCTCCACAATAAGTACCTGCCCGACCAGGATGCCATCAGAGACAAGATCACTGAATGCCACCGCAAGCATGTGTAAGTTATCACATACATGTCCACACATGCATTCAGTGAGTGTAAAGCACAGGCACGCATGGACACATACAGCCCAGTGTGATCTCAAGTGGGCTAGACCAATAAAACCATTGCTTAGTAACATATAAATAACAACGGCTCCTGTTTTTTCCCTTTCTTTTCATATAAAGAAATATAAGTACATTCTGTATAGCAGGGAAACTCAACTTGCTTTGCCTGGGGGCCTCTTTTGCAAAGTAACAGGAGGCCAGGGGCCACCGCAGCAGCCCCACACCAGTGTATGGGCGTTTCTGTGAATTGAGGACACTCTGGGCTTAGTGTGGACATACATTGGGGAGTCTGGGAGATCCTCCTCTGGCACGTTTTTTGATAAAGTAGCTGTATTTTTATGTTTTTTATGCACCTGATGTAAATTAAAAGGTAAAAAAACTCAAATGTGAATCAATGAACATTTTCACTGTGAATTAGAAAATGGTTGGGGGGCCACGTGACACAATATCTGGGACCACAAGTTGAGTATCACTGCTGTATAGAAGGGAGGATGTTTTTCTGTAAGCTGATGCAGAAGTTAGCACCACACTAGTTCCCTCGTCAAAAAGCCTATGGGATTTTTCCATTTTGGATTATTGCTGAAAGTTAGCTCTGTAGCAAACAAACGTTTTGTTCAGTCTTCACAAATAAACACCACTTTCATGATGACTGAAGCCTAAATCCAATCGCAAGAAGTAAAATGCTAAGGTGAGGCTACAAACTAACTTACACTACCGTTGCATGACTTCACGTCACCACCATAACAAGACTGTAAAGCTGTGTTTAGCGTGGCGTGGCGTGATGATGTTCTGTTGTCTCATTCAGCCACCTGTCAGCAACCGCCTTTTTTGAGACACATAGAAGCTGCAGAGTTTATAAATGGGATATGCACTGACATATTTTATGTCGGAGAACAAAATGTTTTGTTTTGTGTTTTTGAAAGAACCCAAGCCAATTTGCTCAGCTTTTAAAGGGGTAATAATATCTTGAGTAAATGGAATAGTGTCTGCTATCTAAAAACTGACCTTTCCCAGCAATTACAGGCCACTTTCCCCCTTGCCTTGCCTCCTAACTATGACTAGAAATGCACCGTGATTACCAAGCAAACCTCCTGTCCAAATATGGCCACTTCTGGCTTCAAAAATCCAAGATGGAGACGGCTAAAAAGCCAAAATCTTGGCTTCAAAACAGTCCACAAACCAATGGGGGACGTCACGGTGGCTATGTCCATTTTTTTTAAATATAATCTGTTGTCAATCCTAATCAATAATTTGACTTGTCTCTAACAGAAATATAGCAGTATGCTTTTTATAGAATTGCTCAGTACAGTGTTTTACCTCCACTGTGAGATTTAGGTGTACTTTTAAATTAAAGATCACCTCAAGAGATGATTTAAGGCATATTAAAATAAACTGCTTTCCTTAATAATTTGTATCTGATTTAGTGTTACACAAAAAAGTAAAATTAAGTAATTATAAATTCATTAAAAGCACAACTACTCCTTTTTTTCTGTCAATTAAATATCCAAAATCTATAAATATGCAAATGTGTTTAATTTTAGAAAGTGGACACAAGACGTCTCATGCTTTTATTCTCAGTGTGCTGCAGGCTTTAGGTTTCCACATGGCTCTTGTGTAAGTTGCATACTGAACCACCCAAAGTTACATTAGCAGCAGTGTTTATCTGTAAACAGCTGCCCGAGATTATCCTCGCTCGCAAAACAATACTGAGCCGAGCGTTAGTCTGACTGGGGATCAGTTTCTGCGTGGCGTTAAGCTTGAAGGTGTCAGGAGAAATTGTTTTCCACATAAACACACAGTCACATGCTTCCACAGCGTGTCGCACACACATAGATGTGTATCTGTTTATTCAAACGTGAGCTCACAAACACGCCCATTACACAATTACACCCAGCCCATAATATTAAGTCTCTCTCCTGCAGTGATGTTTATCTCTTTAACCGCAACTGCTCACACACACACGCACAAACACACACTTTTAATCTCTTCCCCGCAGAGGTGGCTATCTGCAAACACGCCACATTTCGCTCCCTCCGTGCCCCAGGGACCACACACTCACACAACACACCTCTCATTTACGTTATAGCTGTGCTTTCCCCGCCGCTGTTTGCAAACACATGACAAATGCATTATCTTGTTTCCTGCCGATGCAAATCCCCCGAAAACCTCGAACTTAACCACAGATGGCAGCTGGAAACCAACCACAGACTTGTTGATTATTTGTCATGGTCACACTCTGCACCACACACTCCCCTCCTCCTCTCCAATCCCTCAGCCTCCTCGAGCCGACGCAGGAAGGAAGTGGCTAATTCAGCAGCTCATACAGGAAACAGGAAGCTATTTTCAGATTTGTGAGGAAACAAACTTCTTTTGTGGCAGATTTCTTTCCGCCCCGCAGTGGGTGCTGCCATCTGATCCCGTGGTGTATTTTAAGACTGTTTGTTGTTTCTGCACTCACAATAAATCTGGAGGAGAAACCTGGGACGGGTCGCGTCTAACAGCTTATATATACAGTACAAATAATAACACATGACCACTTGGTGAGGGGTAAATGATGACAAATCATTCTTATAATTGTTGCCATAGTAACAGCCCCAAGTGCCCACCTACATCTGTGGAGACATTTTATCGACAAGCAAACAAAACAGAAAAATAAGAAACTAATTATGATTTTTTTTCTTATTTAAGCTTATTTTCATGAGCTGCTGATTGATTGGTACATTGATTAATGGATCATTAATGGACTGATTGATCACTCTCCTCCACAGCGGACAGACTCCTGCAGAGTCAGACTACCAGCTGCTGGAAATTGCCCGGCGGTTGGAGATGTATGGCGTTCGTCTGCACCCAGCCAAGGACCGAGAGGGGACTAAGCTCAGTCTGGCTGTGGCGCACGTTGGGGTGCTGGTTTTCCAGGTAAATCCATAAATTCATTCATTCGTTGCGGGGTACACCCTGGACAGGTTGCCAGACTATCACAGGGCTGACACATAAAGACAGACAACCACTCACACTCACATTCACACCTACGGCCAATTAAGTGTGCCTTTGATTTATAGGAATATAGATTTTGGGATATGGAAAGTATATTATTGTATGCTTAGAAACTGCCAGCAGGAGTCAAGCTGATAGAATTACTTTTGAACTCTCCGTTGAGAATTCATCCAATTTATCTTTTCTCTTGTAAGATAATGACTTTTTAATGAATATTAATCAGCTCCTCATATTGTCTTCTCCTTTATTCAGGGCTACACGAAAATTAACTCCTTCAACTGGTCCAAGGTTCGCAAGCTCAGCTTCAAACGGAAAAGGTTCCTAATCAAGCTGAGAGCAGACCCCGCTGTAAGTGCATAAAGCATTTATCCTTTTCTATTTTCCTTGTTCTCAGTCTTTTCCTTTACTCTGTCTGTACTTACATCTGCCTCTGCGTCTTCCAGCAGAACGCCCACCACGACACGCTGGAGTTTGCCATGGCCAGCAGGGATTGCTGTAAGGTCTTCTGGAAGATCTGTGTAGAGTATCACGCCTTCTTCAGGCTCTTCGAGGAGCCCAAGCCCAAACCCAAACCCATCCTCTTCACCAGAGGATCCTCGTTCCGGTTCAGGTTAGGAAAGGACAGAAAGGGAAGGATAGGAAACAACTACTTGTCTTAAATTGCTTCTTCATCAGTTGCTTTTCTCTCTTTGTATCTGCAGCGGTCGAACCCAGAAGCAGATCATCGATTATGTGAAAGACTCAGAGCTCAAGAAACTCCCATTTGAAAGGTGAAGCTCCCTCCTTTGATTAGATTACTCCAACAACAGAAACTGCAATTATTGTGTGAGACCTCATCTGTCCCCTTCTCTCTTTTCAGGAAGCACAGTAAGGTTCTGTCCAACAGCAGCATGTCCCCTCAGTCATCATCCTTCAGATCGCAAGTGCCAAAAGAGGTGATGCACACTTTAAAGGAATACTTTAGGGAATACTTTAGCCCACCAAACTTTGTTTTCTGGCATGCCTCCATGGTGAATGGAAAATCCAAACACTGAGAAAAGTCTTTATGACACTGACCTTTATTCCCCCATAGTCTTGTTTCTTTGCTTGCATTAGTTTTAATTTTCCGTCTAACTGGTGGTACACATCTGCAGATGTTTTGTGTCTGTTTTTATTTCTTCTTTCTATCTCTTAAATCTGGAGCTGCTCTGTGGCCAAAAGTACAAAGCTGTTTTTGTCCCAAGCAGCTCTGGGCAGTGAGTGTGTTTCAGTGTGTGCTTTCTCTTTGCCCTCTTTATTCAGAGTGAGGAATTCACTTTAATGAGCCCAGTTAAATTGGAGTTTAAAAGGCTTCTTCTCAACTGTCTCCTTTTGTCTTCCTCAACCCGTTGCTCTTCTTCCCTTCCCTCATTCACAGAGTGCCATGTCTGTCCAGTTGGCAGACCAGCCTGACTCAACCAGACTGAGCCATCGAGCTGAATGCAACGGCGCGGAGGAGCCTCCAGCGGCCACATCAACCACCAATGGCTTCCACGATATCCTGGCAGCGCCCGGCTCAGACCCGGTTCAGCCCCGACAGAACCACCATGGCACTGGATCAGCACCGGACTCACAGTTCCTCCAACCAGGTCCATCCTGCAGGGCAAACAAAGGCAGCAACTCTTCTATTCCTTACATAGACTGCAGCGACATAGACAGTGAATGTGATGTGACAAAGAACAACAGGGCTCCCAGGGGCCACAGCAGCACAAACAACAGCAATGCGGATGAGCCTCGTGTGTATGGTATTAAGCAAGGAGGTAGCAGTAGCAATGGGGGGCAAACTGGAAGTCTGTTTGGGGCTGTAAATGGGTTCTACCACACCAATCACCAGGGGCTGATGCAACAGCATCAACAGCAGCAGCAAGGTATGCTGGGTAACAGAAGTGCTGTAGATCAGTCTCCAGTGTCTAACAAGTTTAACGGGAGTCATGAGCTTACAGATGAGGAAATTCTGACCAACGGGGGCTCATTTCATGGCCGCCTGCCACTCCACAGCACGCTGCTGGACGAAATCTTTCAGGGTCGAGACAAGCGAGGCGCAGCGGTAGGGCGACCGTTAGGCACTGGGACTCGTAGTCAGTGCTCCAGCCCGGTGGTCAGCAGCTTCCACCACCGCACTAGCTCTCTCAGTCACTCTGAGATGACTAATGGTCACAGCCAGCAGCGCTCAGCCCCACGTTGGGATGATGGCGGCCATTATTTCAGTAAACGTCCAGGAGTCATCCCAGTGGAGACTCCCGCTCCCCTGCCGCCATCCCAGCCACCAAACCACTACGGTAGCTACTCCCCGATCACCCCAAACCGCACACCGCCACATTTCGCCAAACCATATCACAACAACAACATGCGAAACCGCTCTGATACTGATCCGTTCATTCTCAGCCAGCTGACATCCACCCCCATCCACCAGCATGACCCTCACCGCTCCGGGCTGCACGCCCAAGCGCCGTGTTCTGCCCCAATGGAGCGGAGAATGATTATAACTAATGGCAATCATGCAGGGAACCTCATGGTTCCAGGTCAGGTGCGCTCCAACACAGTGCAGCGGTTGTTCGGCCGTCAGGGAAAGCCCAATAACAACCCCACTCGTAACAACAATCTAAACCAGCCGGTCCAGATGATCGACGGATCGACCAGCAGCGGCACCGACACCAGCGACACAGAGTCAGACACTGGTAGCAGCGCGTACAGCCAGCCATTGATGTACGGCAACCCTGTTGCTGTTAGCTCGATGAATTCGGTGAACTCGAACGGCGTGAACTCGTCCCCGCTGCCTCGGAGCAAGTTCTCCTTTGGGAGTCTCCAGCTGGGGGAGGGTGAGGATGGTGAGGGAGAGGAGGAGGAAGGGTGCTACCGCTTTAATGAGGAAGATATAGGAGGGCGAGTTTTCAGCTGTTGAAGGGTAGTTCGGGCTCATTTTTAAACATTGTCATTCCCAACAAATATAATCCTGTTATGTCACAACGGTAACATCTCAGTTTAGTGTAGAGCAGGGCTTGGCGATGTAAATCAAATATCACAATATTTTTGACCAGATACCTCGATATCGATATTGCGACAATATTGTTGGGTTTTTACAAAATATTTGCACAATGAGGCTGTTGATATATCACGATCAGTAATGCTGATACATTAACTAAGTGGGTGAAGGCAAAAGTAGAAAAGTCCAATAAGTTCGGAAAATTACATTACTTTACTGTAGTGCAGTCTTTCAGGGTGCTTTCACACCTGTAGTGCGGTTCATTTGGTCACTGCATCCTCAGACCCATCTGGGGAAATCAAGTTCTGGTGACGACCATAAGTTCATGCAGCACTTTAACGCTTCTGATGTTTGGGTTCTTTGGAGTCACAAAGAGCTCACACAGAAAATATTTATTATAGTCAAGCATAGCATCGTTGATTATAGTTACCAGTGGGCTATTAATAGACTGCAAATCAACGGCACATTTTGAGTAATGACATAGAAACAGGATGTAAAGGAGGTATTTTATACAGCTTTACATGGCCTTTAGAGTCAGTTATCAGATAGCGGACAAATTTCACAATCAGCAGATGATTTGCTTGTACTTCATCTTTTGAAGTCACGCTAAAATCACATATCTGCTCTCGTAAAATCCTGTGGATGGTTGGTTTGCTTTCACAGGATAAACAAACCACACTGGAGTCTGTTTGGAAACCGACTGAGACCCACTTTTTCAAGCGGTTGTTCGATCCACACCTGGGTTCGATTGACAGCTTTCACACCAGGCTAAAAGAACTGTACTAACCAGGCAAACAGACCTGAGTTTGATTTAACAGAACCAAACAGGTTAGGTGTGAAAGCACCTTAAAACCAGGAAAAGACAAAATCTAATTGATATTGATATACTGCCCAGCCCTAATAACCTACAGATAATCTACTTTGTAAAGCTACAGGTGTGTAGCCACCTAGTTACTGGTAGTTATTGACATAGAGGAAGTACACAACTGTGAATTGCGATGCTATAGAGTTAGTCCACCTGTTTACCCTAGGTTGGCTATGATACACAACGAACTCTCATTTTGTACAAAGGTTCTAACACGTTTTTGGAGTCTGAAAATTGACATTTCTCACATGTGTTGTGGGTTTGTTAACTGTGAATACCTACTTTTAGATGAGTCGGTAACCTTATTATTGAATTTTGTATGCAAACTGCTGACTTTAATCTAGCCTTACACATAGTAAACACTTTGGCTGGCTGTTTGTCAGAGGGAGAATCAGTCCTAGAAGCCTGGAGGCACCTCAGCCATTTTTCTGTACAGCTAAAGAATCAATCCACTGTAGGTCACCTTCCTTACAATGTGCCATAACTGTATATTCAGTGTAGATATATGTGCAGATGAAAGATGCTATGTAGGGATGTTAGGAAATCTAAAGGAAGACATTCATGTGTAGAATCGTAGGTTTTGTGGGGAAGATTATTTCTGCAATTCTTCCTCATTATATTCAAGAATCATTTGATAGCATTCATGTCTGTAATCTGTTAAGGACAAAGTAGGATTCTGCTGATTGTAGCTCACTTTTTGTAAATGCTTATTGTTGAGATATTAACGTGTTGTAGCACGAGTTAAACAGGTTTTAAGGTGGCGTTGATAGCTTGTTCTGAAAGCTGTTGACTTTCTTGGTCATTATCCCTTAATCGAGCTCTTGTTTGTAAGAATATTTAGTGTCCTAATGTAACTTTGACTCTCATTATAATTATTTCACTCTTGTCTTGTGCAATAGGAGGGCTTTAAGATAATAGCTGGTGTTCATTAAGGGATTTAAATGGAGGTTTAAAGGGGGAAACTATCTTCCGTCAGATGTTATATAGAGTTTGTGGTTGTGTTAAGGATAAGATGGATTGTTGAGCTGAGAGATATTCCCCTTTGATTGTACAGAATGTTCTTGGTAGACGATGGATTGTAGAGTAGTTCACTTAACTTGGTAGTTAAATGTGTGACGCTGTCTGCCGGAGGAGGAACGCTGTAGCTAGCGGCCGATCTGCCTTTCTCCTTTTGGGCCGAGCTAATTTTCTTCGGAGCACTTTCTTCATGCTTCCACTTCTGTCCGTCTGTCGTGAGCAACTTGCACTGTAATTTGGATGTTTGTTGTAGAGACTTTTTATAGTAATTCTCTTTTGTATTTACAGTTAGTGTAGGTATTTGAATAGATTTGCATCAATTAAAATGTTAGGGAGAGTATGAAGACCCTAACTTTTTATATGTGTATTTTTGATAATAACTGAAGCTCCGTGTGTTTCTACATATCTAATGGAGATGCATCCTGCTGGCTGGTTATTTTTCATTTCTTTCTATCTTTGTTTTTTCTTTCTTACACACACACACACACACACACACACAATAAGCAATAATCAAACACGCCAACCATCGTCCTTAAACCTGTGACCATCCACAGCTGTCTGCTTTGCTTGGCTCAGCCCCTGGCATGCACCACAACCACACACAAAACAGAATCAGGTAGCTCACTGTTGTTATCTTTCACTTGCTTTGGATGCTGTTCTCTCTTCTGTTACAGTGACGTTTATTGAAGGTGTGCTGGCACTTCATCCCCCAATCACTGTCATTTGCTGGCTGTCTGCTCACTGCAACACATGCTTTCTTGTTTTCTGTAAATGCCGACTAGTATGGAGGATGGAAAATATGACGTAGTAGTATCAACAAATAAATAAATGTATTAATAAATACAGGAATAAATAAATTGGGAAATAAATACATGAGTAAAAAAGGCAGGAATAAAAAAAACCCCACATATATAAACAAATATATAAACAAAGACAGGAATATGGAGTGAATACAGAAATAAAAAACAACAACAAAATAAGTAAATATATAAATAAATAAATACAGACATAATTAAAGAAAATTAATATCAAAATAAATAAATGTATACATAAAAAAGGAATTAAAATACAGAAATAAGTACATTTTAAAAAACAACAGTTGAAATAGATATGGAAATAAATAATTATAAACACATAAATAATTAAATTTAATAATTAAAAAGGCCCTAACCTCTGCATTTATTTCCCCATATATGCATATTATTTCAGCATTTTCTATCTGTTTCTGTATTTCCGGATTTTTACAGATTTATTTATTCCTGTATTTATTTTTCGACCTCCATAGCTAGCAGTACAAATGTTATTGTTAATTAGCCTGCATACATTTCTGAATTTGGAACTAAAGACACTTATGAATGATTGACTCACAGTGCATAAAAATATAAAATGAAATTGTACATATTTAGAATGAATTAGGAAACTATATGAAATCTGAGGTGGATTTTTAATTGACCTTGTTAACCACTTTTCCATGAGTATACTATAAATGAGGGGGCCATAGTGCTCCCTTAAACAGTGATTTAAGGGGTTTAATGTACTTAATTTGGATTAAATGCCATCAGCATCTCATCATGTGTAGTCACCTTCTAAAGCCAAACAACCTTTTCTTTCCTCAGAGCTTCTGCTTCTTCCTGGAACAAATGTTCATGCTTTGTAAATGCACTGTTTTTAAGCATGTCAGTGGTGAAAAGTTTCTTTTTCTTTACTCTTGAGTGCATGTTAACCAGGCGAGCGATGTCGCTGCTTTTCTGTCATTCTGCTCTGTTTTTGCTCACGTTGGTGTTTCTGTCGCGGGGCTCAGAAATGGTTTCAGATGTCTGAGAAGCATTCGGTGCAGTGTAACACAAACGTAACAACTCTACAAGTGTGCAGGTTTCCTGTTTTCCTTCTTCACCTCTCGTGGGATGCTTTCATGCCACCGTCATGATTAATTCACTGCACCTTGTCTTTCTCAAATATTGAGCAACCATTTGTGTTTTTGCCCCAAGTTTCTTCGCTGTGCACAAAAACAGACTCAACTCCAGTGTTTTTTGATAACGGAGAGCGAGAGGGCGGAGGGAGACAGACACAAGTAAAGTTAAGCTCAATGCAAACGTAAGTGTGGAAACAGATTTCTTTGAGAGGCATTCTGTAAGGTGTGAAAGTCTGAGTATTGTCAGAAGATGGACGCACATATACACATTAACACTGGAGCTGAGTCGTCTTCTTTTTCACTTTCACCAAATAGCACTTGCAGCATTCCATTGATGCTTTTTGTAATTGTAATGAAGTGTACATACAGTAACAGACTGCTAGATTGTGATTTTGTACTCATATTGTAATTTGTATGTTAATGAAGTTAATCAGAGCCAAATCTTTTAGGTTTAAAAGGTAAAATGATTGTAGTTTCTTCTGCGGTATGCACACTGTGATCATGTTTGACTGATATCGGGCTGCTTAAAGCAAATAGCTTGACATTTTGGTAAAATATACTTTTTGGATTTAATGCCAAGAGACCCAATAAGCATATTTCCCAAGGTGTCAAACTATTTTCTTTAATTTCGATTATTTAAAAGGTATAAGGTGGCGCTTTAGCATCTCATCTGTGCTTCTCTTTCTGTTTACATAACTCACTTTTACTGACTGACTTCTTTTGAAAGAATACAAACTTTTTCTGGCTGTTTCTGATTTTCAGATTTGCAGCAGTTTTGAAGCATCTCTAAAGCATAAAATCACGACAAATACTTTAAAAACTGCTGCAAATGTAGCTGAAGAACCGCCAAGACGGCTTTATATTCTTTACAAAAGAAAGGCATTAAAATGACCATCTTTCCCTTAACGCACACTCTCTGTATGGCCTACAGTCGCACTGACTCACTGGTTTTCTTTGTAACACTTTGTATGCACACCTGTCCTTTTTATTTTCATTGCAAAACACCCGCTGGATTTTATTTTCTTGTGACTTCTTTGAGGTTTTATTTCTTTACCCTTCATCTCTCTTTTTAACACTGTAACTCTGTGCACTAGTGTCAATAAAAAAATGACTTTGTATGTCCGAAGAAAAGGGACTCCAGAATTTTCTGTAGCAAGATCCAATGTCTACCCCCCTCCCTCAAACACACCCACATCCCACCCATCAACCTGCCTGAATCCTGACCCCACCCACCCCTGTCTTGTGTCGTGGTAGCTAGCCTGTAGAGTAGAGGTTGTCCGTTTTTTGTTCGCTTGTTGTGCATGTGCACACGTGTCTGTCATGTTCTCCAGCTCGTGGTGTGTGTTTTGTCGTAGTAGTCAAGTTCTTTTATAGCACACGCCGTCACAGATCTGCACTCAGTGGTTGCCATGGTTTTACCCATGATCCAGTTTGGTGTGTAAGAGTGGACTCTTTGGAAACTTTGAACCTGGGCAAGTATACAGTCACAACTTAGTACCATGTAGTAAGTAGCTGTAGTGAAAGTAGATTTCAACTACAATCAGATCAGACTCCTTTCAGAAGACAAATGATTTTAGGCATCATGTCTGTTGTGCATTGTAAGGGAATTTTTAAAAAAAAAAAAAGCTAATATAGTCCTCATAGATGCAGATATATTACATTTTCTACTTGACATTTTTATATGCATGACTGCATTGTTTCTTTTGGCCCTTATAATGCACACTGACTTGTATAATCCATAGCTCCTTACTAACATCTGCTTAACATTTACCGTTATTTTTCCTTTTTTTTTCCTGTTTTTTAATCATGTTTTAGCTGAGAATCCAAATAGAGAACTACAGTAGCTGTAGCCTCCCTCAGAGCTGAGTGATTGTAGCATTTCTGTCATGCCTGAACATGACAGCTGACCCGTAGATTCAGATTGATTGTGTAGCAAACCTCGAAATTCATCGCCATGCACGCTGGTTACATTTAGAGGAATCATTTGGGGATTTTGAGCTTCTGAATGCAGGGATGTAGAAGCCTTTTCCTCCACTGAGAAGTGTCTGAGGAAAGAATGAAACCGTCACCATGAGAATTAAATGATAAGGAGGATGGCAGTGAATTTCATGAGAGTACAGGATTACCATTTTCTCCTTTATCTCACTCTCTGTTCTGTTCCTCTCCCCCCTCGTCTCGTCTCCCTCCTCTTTCCATTTTTCTATTTTTACTCTCCTCCTCCAGACAGTCCCGGTTCAGAGGACTCCCCGATGGGAAGTCCCCATGTGGTCGTTAACGGCAACGGCTCTGTAAATGGACAGGGGATGGGCGGTATCGGTGTCTTGGGTCAAAGTCCTGAGGGACGGCAGCTATCGCCTCTCACCAGCCCGCTGCTCACTGACGCCGGATGTGTCCGCAACGATGATGAAGATGAGGCGAGGAGGAAGGTAGATATAAAAACAGGGAAAATTTGACATATTAAACAGATGAAGTGAATAACATTGATTATCTCATTACAGTGCAATGTTCTGTTGGGAAACCTTGGGTCCTGGCATTCATGTGGATGCCACCTGACACACACCACCTACCCAGACACCATAACAGACAAATTACCCACCCCCCAGCAGAACAATGCACCGTGCCACACGGCAAATACTACTCAGGAATGTAACAAAGCACGTGTCAAAGAGCTCAAGGCATCAACCTGGCCTCCAAATTCCCCAGATCCCAATCTGATCAAGCATCCATGGGACGTGCAGCAGGTACCCCAGAGGCAAGTCCAAGGTGGGGCCTCCGCAGACTTGGACTTGCATCAGACTTGGCTCTGACCTGTGAAGGCATAGACACAGGACCTCTAGGGGTGTCTCCATTGTCTGCAACTGGGACAAAGGTGGCGGATCCTTTGAGTCCTATGGGTTGTGAGGTCAAGTCAACGCTTTGAGCTCTTTGTAACATTCCTTGAGCAGTTTCTGCAGTGTGACATAGCTTCCTCCAGGGTGGGTGCAATGGTGTTTGGGTGGGTGGTGCGTGTAAAGTAGGGTTGCAGCAATATACTGTGAGATGTATACCGAGCTATGCAAATTGACGGTTATCATACTTGGGTATTTACAGTAGGAGAATCTCACCTGTGCATGTGCATCCCTTTCCTGTTTGACTGTCTGTCAGACTTTGTACACATACATCCATAAAAAAAATCGATTCAAGTTTCAATTGACCCTTCGCTAAGTCCCACCCCCGGAGGCAGACTGGCCAATCATAACGTAGCATCGGGCCGGCTCAGACCAGGATCTGACAACAACACAGCTGTGCTCCATTGACTCAAATGCAATGGTTTCAGATTTCCTTCACTTTCAGGCTGGTTTTGTGGATTTGGAGCTAAATGTTGTGCCTGGGGCACGTCGTGTATTAATGATACTTGTTACCTGGAGAGGTTGGAAAAAGATAT